>NW_027477465.1:0-71224 GCF_051020955.1 Megalopta genalis
TTCAAGTGCATGCGAAACAAACGAGTTGCTACAAATCCATGCAAAACATGTGATTAAGCTAGAAATGTATGCGAAACAAATGATTTAGGTTCAAATTAATGTGAAGTTGCAGGCTTGACTTCAAATCCATGCAAAACAAATGGTTCAGCTTCAAATACTTGTGATATACATGATTTAGGTTCAAATGCAGGCGAATCAAACGAGTTAGCTTCAAATCCAAGCGAAACACATAATTTAGCTTCAAATCAATGCGAAGTAGAAGGCTTAGCTTCAAATCCATGCGGAACAAATGATTTAGCTTCAGATAATTGCGAAATAAGCGATATAGCATCAAAAGCAGGCGAAACAAACGAGTTAGCATCAAATCCATGCGAAACACATGATTCAGCTTAAATTCTTGCGAAACAAATGATTTAGCTTCAAATACTTGCGATATAAACGATATACCTTCAAATGTAGGCAAAACAAACGATTTATCTTCGAATCCATGCGGAACACATGATTTAGCTTCAAATCAATGCGAAGTAGATGACTTAGCTTCATATCCATGCGAAAAAAAATGACTTAGCTTCAAAATACTTGCGAATATATGTGATACAGCTACAAATTCATGCGAAACAAACGAGTTAGCATCAAATCCATGCGAAACACATGATTTAGCTAAAACTCAATGCAAAGTAGAAGGCGTAGCTTCAAATCCATGCGGGAACCAAATGATTTAGCTTCAAATACTTGCGTTATAAATGATATAACATCAAATGCAGGCAAAACAAACGAGTTAGCTTCAGATCCATACGGAACACAAAATTTAGCTTCAAATCAATGCGAAGCACATGGTTTAGCTTCATATACTTGCGAAACAAGTGGTTTAGCTTCAGATGCTTGTGGATGAACATGATTTAGCTTCAACTGCATGCGAAACAAACGAGTTAGTTTAAAATCCAAGCGATACACACGATTTAGCTTCATATTCTTGCGAAACAAATGGTTTAGCTTCATATACTTGTGATAAACATGATTTAGCTTGAACCGCATGCGAAACAAAGGAGTTAGCTTTAAAACCCCTGCGAGACAAATGATTTAGCTTCAAATCAATGCGAAGTAGAAGGCTTAGCATCAAATCGATGCATACGAACGATTTAGCTTCAAATACCTGCGATAGAATTGATATAGCTTCAATGCAGGCGAAACAAACGAGTTAGCTTCATGTCTAAGCGAAACACATGATTTAGCTTCAAATTCATGAGAAACAAGTTGTTTACCTTCATATTCTTGCGAAACAAATGGTTTAGATTCAGATACTTGTGATAAACATGATTTAGATTCAAATGCAGGCGAAACAAACGAGTTAGTTTCAAAATCCATGCGTAACACATGATTTAGCTTCATATCCAAGCGGAACACATGGTTTAGCTTCATATGCTTGCGAAACAAGTGGTTTAGCTTCAGATACTTGTGATAAACATGATTTAGCTTCAACCGCCTGCGAAACACACGAGTTAGCATTAAACCAAGCGAGACACATGATTTAGCTTCAAATCAATGCGAAGTAGGTGGCGTAGCTTCAAATCCATACGGAACAAATGATTTAGCTTCAAATACTTGCGATATAAGTCATATAGATTCAACCTGCAGGCGAAACAAATGAGGGTAGCTTCAAATCCATGCGAAACAAATGATGTTTCTTCAAATACTTGCGAAACAAATGATTTAGCTTCAAATACTTGCTTTATAAATGATATAACATCAAATGCAGGCAAAACAAACGAGTTAGCTTCAGATCCATGCGGAACACAAGATTTATCTTCAAATCAATGCGAAACACATGGGTTAGCTTCATATTCTTGCGAAACAAGTGGTTTAGCTTCAGATACTTGTGATAAACATGATTTAGCTTCAACCGCCTGCGAAACACACGAGTTAGCATTAAAACCAAGCGGGACACATGATTTAGCTTCAAATCAATGCGAAGTAGGTGGCTTAGCTTCATATCCATGCGAAAAAAATGACTTAGCTTCAAATACTTGCGAATATGAGTGATGATACAGCTTCAAATGCATGCGAAACAAACGAGTTAGCAGCAAATCCATGTGAAACATATGATTTAGCTAAAACTCAATGCAAAGTAGAAGGCGTAGCTTCAAATCCATACGGAACAAATGATTTAGCTTCAAATACTTGCGATATAAGTCATATAGATTGAACTGCAGGCGAAACAAATGAGGTAGCTTCAAATCCATGCGAACCAAATGATGTTTCTTCAAATACTTGCGAAACAAATGATTTAGCTTCAAATACTTGCTTTATAAATGATATAACATCAAATGCAGGCAAAACAAACGAGTTAGCTTCAGATCCATGCGGAACACAAGATTTATCTGCAAATCAATGCGAAACACATGGTTTAGCTTCATATTCTTGCGAAACAAGTGGTTTAGCTTCAGATACTTGTGATAAACATGATTTAGCTTCAACCGCCTGCGAAACACACGAGTTAGCATTAAAACCAAGCGAGACACATGATTTAGCTTCAAATCAATGCGAAGTAGGTGGCTTAGCTTCATATCCATGCGAAAAAAATGACTTAGCTTCAAATACTTGCGAATATATGAGATACAGCTTCAAATGCATGCGAAACCAAACGAGTTAGCATCAAATCCATGTGAAACACATGATTTAGCTAAAACTCAATGCAAAGTAGAAGGCGTAGCTTCAAATCCATGCGGAACAAATGATTTAGCTTCAAATTCATGCGAAACAAATGGGTTTACCTTCATATTCTTGCGAAAACAAACGGTTTAGATTCAGATACTTGTGATAAACATGATTTAGCTTCAAATGCAGGCGAAACAAACGAGTTAGTTTCAAATCCATGCGAAACACATGATTTAGCTTCATATCCAAGCGGAACACATGGTTTAGCTTCATATGCTTGCGAAACAAGTGGTTTAGCTTCAGATACTTGTGATAAACATGATTTAGCTTCAACCGCCTGCGAAACACACGAGTTAGCATTAAAACCAAGCGAGACACATGATTTAGCTTCAAATCAATGCGAAGTAGGTGGCTTAGCTTCATATCCATGCGAAAAAAATGACTTAGCTTCAAAATACTTGCGAATATGAGTGATACAGCTTCAAATGCATGCGAAACAAACGAGTTAGCATCAAATCCATGTGAAACATATGATTTAGCTAAAACTCAATGCAAAGTAGAAGGCGTAGCTTCAAATCCATACGGAACAAATGATTTAGCTTCAAATACTTGCGATATAAGTCATATAGATTCAACTGCAGGCGAAACAAATGAGAGTAGCTTCAAATCCATGCGAAACAAATGATGTTTCTTCAAATACTTGCGAAACAAATGATTTAGCTTCAAATACTTGCTTTATAAATGATATAACATCAAATGCAGGCAAAACAAACGAGTTAGCTTCAGATCCATGCGGAACACAAGATTTATCTTCAAATCAATGCGAAACACATGGGTTAGCTTCATATTCTTGCGAAACAAGTGGTTTAGCTTCAGATACTTGTGATAAACATGATTTAGCTTCAACCGCCTGCGAAACACACGAGTTAGCATTAAAACCAAGCGGGACACATGATTTAGCTCAAATCAATGCGAAGTAGGTGGCTTAGCTTCATATCCATGCGAAAAAAATGACTTAGCTTCAAATACTTGCGAAATATGAGTGATACAGCTTCAAATGCATGCGAAACAAACGAGTTAGCATCAAATCCATGTGAAACATATGATTTAGCTAAAACTCAATGCAAAGTAGAAGGCGTAGCTTCAAATCCATACGGAACAAATGATTTAGCTTCAAATACTTGCGATATAAGTCATATAGATTGAACTGCAGGCGAAACAAATGAGGTAGCTTCAAATCCATGCGAAACAAATGATGTTTCTTCAAATACTTGCGAAACAAATGATTTAGCTTCAAATACTTGCTTTATAAATGATATAACATCAAATGCAGCAAAACAAACGAGTTAGCTTCAGATCCATGCGGAACACAAGATTTATCTGCAAATCAATGCGAAACACATGGTTTAGCTTCATATTCTTGCGAAACAAGTGGTTTAGCTTCAGATACTTGTGATAAACATGATTTAGCTTCAACCGCCTGCGAAACACACGAGTTAGCATTAAAACCAAGCGAGACACATGATTTAGCTTCAAATCAATGCGAAGTAGGTGGCTTAGCTTCATATCCATGCGAAAAAAATGACTTAGCTTCAAATACTTGCGAATATATGAGATACAGCTTCAAATGCATGCGAAACAAACGAGTTAGCATCAAATCCATGTGAAACACATGATTTAGCTAAAAACTCAATGCAAAGTAGAAGGCGTAGCTTCAAATCCATGCGGAACAAATGATTTAGCTTCAAATTCATGCGAAACAAATGGTTTACCTTCATATTCTTGCGAAACAAACGGTTTAGATTCAGATACTTGTGATAAACATGATTTAGCTTCAAATGCAGGCGAAACAAACGAGTTAGTTTCAAATCCATGCGAAACACATGATTTAGCTTCAAATCCAAGCGAAACACATGGTTTAGCTTCATATTCTTGCGAAACAAATGGTTTAGCTTCATATACTTGTGATAAACATGATTTAGCTTCAACCGCCTGCGAAACACACGAGTTAGCGTTAAAACCAAGCGAGACACATGATTTAGCTTCAAATCAATGCGAAGTAGATGGCTTAGCTTCATATCCATGCGAAACAAATGACTTAGCTTCAAATACTTGCGAATATAAGTGTTACAGCTTCAAATGCTTGCGAAACAAACGAGTTAGCATCAAATCCATGCGAAACACATGATTTAGCTAAAACTCAATGCAAAGTAGAAGGCGTAGCTTCAAATCCATGCGGAACAAATGATTTAGCTTCAAATAATTGCGATATAAGTGATATAGGTTCAACTGCAGGCGAAACAAACGAGGTAGCTTCAAATCCATGCAAAACAAATGATATTTCCTCAAATACTTGCGAAACAAATGATTTAGCTTCAAATACTTGCGTTATAAATGATATAACATCAAATGCAGGCAGAACAAACGATTTATCTTCAAATCCATGCGGAACACATGATTTAGCTTCAAATCAATGCGAAGCACATGGTTTAACTTCATATGCTTGCGAAACAAGTGGTTTAGCTTCAGATACTTGTGATAAACATGATTTAGCTTCAACTGCATGCGAAACAAACGAGTTAGTTTCAAATCCATGCGAATTCCATGATTTAGCTTCATATCCAAGCGGAACACATGGTTTAGCTTCATATGCTTGCGAAACAAGTGGTTTAGCTTCAGATACTTGTGATAAACATGATTTAGCTTCAACCGCCTGCGAAACACACGAGTTAGCATTAAAACCAAGCGAGACACGTGATTTAGCTTCAAATCAATGCGAAGTAGATGGCTTAGTTTCATATCCATGCGAAACAAATGACTTAGCTTCAAATACTTGCGAATATAAGTGATACAGCATCAAATGCAGGCGAAACAACCAGGTAGCTTCAATTCCATGCGAAACACATGATTTAGCTTAAGATTCATGCGAAACAGATTATTTAGCTTCACATACTTGCGATTAAATGATATAGCTTCAAATGCAGGCGAAACAAACGAGTTAGCTTCAAATCCATACGAAACACATGATTTACCTTCAAATTAATGCAAAGTAAAAGGTTTATCTTCAAAGTCATGCGACACAAATGATTTAGCTTCAAGTACTTGTTATATAATTGATATAGCTTCAAATGCAGGCGAAACAAACGTGTTAGCTTCAAATCCCAAGCGAAACACATGATTTAGGTTCAAATCAATGCGAAGTAGATGGCTTAACTTCAAATCCATGCGAAACAAATAGTTTAACTTCAAATGATTGTGATATACATGATTCACATTCAAATGCAGGCGAAACAAACGAGTTAATTTCAAATCCATGCGAAAGACATGGATTAGCTTCAAATCAATGCGAAACACACAGTTTAGCTTCATATTCTTGCGAAACAAGTGGGTTAGCTGCAGATACTTGTCATAAACATGATGTATCTTAACTGCATGCGGAACAGTCGCGTTAGCTTCAAATGCAAGGGAAACAAATGATTTAGCTTCAATCAATGCGAAGTTGAAGGCTTAGCATCAAATCAATGTGAAACAAATGGTTTAGCTTCAAATACATGTGGTATACAGGATTTACCTTCAACTGCATGCGGAACAAACGAGTTAGCTTCAAATCCAAGCGAAAAACTTGATTCAGTTTCAAATCAATGCGATGCAGAAGGTTTAGCTACAAATCCGTGCGAGACAAATGACTTAGATTCCAATACTTGCGATATAATTGATATAGCTTCAAGTGCATGCGAAACAAACGAGTTGGCTACAAATCCATGCAAAACATGTGATTAAGCTAGAAATGTATGCGAAACAAATGATTTAGGTTCAAATTAATGTGAAGTTGCAGCTTGACTTCAAATCCATGCAAAACAAATGGTTCAGCTTCAAATACTTGTGATATACATGATTTAGGTTCAAATGCAGGCGAATCAAACGAGTTAGCTTCAAATCCAAGCGAAACACATAATTTAGCTTCAAATCAATGCGAAGTAGAAGGCTTAGCTTCAAATCCATGCGGAACAAATGATTTAGCTTCAGATACTTGTGATAAACATGATTTAGCTTCAACTGCCTGCGAAACAAACGAGTTAGCATTAAAACCAAGCGAGACACATGACTTAGCTTCAAATACTTGCGAATATAAGTGATACAGCTTCAAATTCATGCGAAACAAACGAGTTAGCATCAAATCCATGCGAAACACATGATTTAGCTAAAACTCAATGCAAAGTAGGAAGGCGTAGCTTCAAATTCATGCGAAACAAATGATTTAGCTTCAAATACTTGCGATATAAGTGATATAGATTCAACTGCAGGCGAAACAAATGAGGTAGCTTCAAATCCATGCGAAACAAATGATATTTCTTCAAATACTTGCGAAACAAATGATTTAGCTTCAAATACTTGCGTTATAAATGATATAACATCAAATGCAGGCAAAACAAACGAGTTAGCTTCAGATGCATGCGGAACACAAGACTTATCTTCAAATCAATGCGAAGCACATATACTTGCAAAACAAGTGGTTTAGCTTCAGATACTCTTGTGATAAACATGATTTAGCTTCAACTGCATGCGAATCAAACGAGTTAGTTTAAAATCCAAGCGAAACACACGATTTAGCTTCAAATCAATGCGAAGTAGAAGGCTTAGCCACAAATCGATGCCATACGAATGATTAGCTTCAAATACCTGCTCTAGAAGTGATATAGCTTCAAATGCAGGCGAAACAAACGAGTTAGCTTCAAGTCTATGCGAAACACATGATTAGCTTCAAATTGATGCGAAACACGTGGTTTAGCTTCATATGCTTGCGAAACAAGTGGTTTAGCTTCAGATACTGTGATAAACATGATTTAGCTTCAAATGCAGGCGAAACAAACGAGTTAGCTTCAAATCCATGCGAATTACATGATTTAGCTTCAAATACAAGCGAAACACAAGGTTTAGCTTCATATTCTTGCGAAACAAATGGTTTAGCTTCATATACTTGTGATAAACATGATTTAGCTTCAACCGCATGCGAAACAAACGAGTTAGCATTAAAACCAGGCGAGACACGTGATTTAGCTTCAAATCAATGCGAAGTAGATGGCTTAGCTTCATAGCCATGCGAAACAAATGACTTAGCTTCAAATACTTGCGAATATAAGTGATACAGCTTCAAATTCATGCGAAACAAATGATTTAGCTTCAAATACTTGCGATATAAACGATATACCTACAATTGTAGGCAAAACAAACGAGTTAGCTTCAAATCCATGCGGAACACATGATTTGGCTTCAAATCAATGCGAAGCACATGGTTTAGCTTCATATGCTTGCGAAACAAGTGGTTCAGATTCAGATACTTGTGATAAACATGATTTAGCTTCAACTGCATGCGAAACAAACGAGTTAGTTTAAAATCCAAGAGAAACACACGATTTAGCTTCATATCAATGGGAAGTAGAAGGCTTAGCTTCAAATCGATGCCATACGAATGATTTAGCTTCAAATACCTGCGATAGAAGTGATATAGCTTCAAATGCAGGCGAAACAAACGAGTTAGCTTCATGTCTAAGCGAAACACATGATTTAGCTTCAAATTCATGAGAAACAAGTTGTTTACCTTCATATTCTTGCGAAACAAATGGTTTAGATTCAGATACTTGTGATAAACATGATTTAGCTTCAAATGCAGACGAAACAAACGAGTTAGTTTCAAAATCCATGCGAAACACATGATTTAGCTTCATATCCAAGCGGAACACATGGTTTAGCTTCATATGCTTGCGAAACAAGTGGTTTAGCTTCAGATACTTGTGATAAACATGATTTAGCTTCAACCGCCTGCGAAACACACGAGTTAGCATTAAAACCAAGCGAGACACATGATTTAGCTTCAAATCAATGCGAAGTAGGTGGCTTAGCTTCATATCCATGCGAAAAAAATGACTTAGCTTCAAATACTTGCGAATATGAGTGATACAGCTTCAAATGCATGCGAAACAAACGAGTTAGCATCAAATCCATGTGAAACATATGATTTAGCTAAAACTCAATGCAAAGTAGAAGGCGTAGCTTCAAATCCATACGGAACAAATGATTTAGCTTCAAATACTTGCGATATAAGTCATATAGATTCAACTGCAGGCGAAACAAATGAGGTAGCTTCAAATCCATGCGAAACAAATGATGTTTCTTCAAATACTTGCGAAACAAATGATTTAGCTTCAAATACTTGCTTTATAAATGATATAACATCAAATGCAGGCAAAACAAACGAGTTAGCTTCAGATCCATGCGGAACACAAGATTTATCTTCAAATCCAAGCGAAACACATGGTTTAGCTTCATATTCTTGCGAAACAAATGGTTTAGCTTCATATACTTGTGATAAACATGATTTAGCTTCAACCGCCTGCGAAACACACGAGTTAGCGTTAAAACCAAGCGAGACACATGATTTAGCTTCAAATCAATGCGAAGTAGATGGCTTAGCTTCATATCCATGCGAAACAAATGACTTAGCTTCAAATACTTGCGAATATAAGTGATACAGCTTCAAATTCATGCGAAACAAACGAGTTAGCATCAAATCCATGCGAAACACATGATTTAGCTAAAACTCAATGCAAAGTAGAAGGCGTAGCTTCAAATTCATGCGAAACAAATGATTTAGCTTCAAATACTTGCGATATAAGTGATATAGATTCAACTGCAGGCGAAACAAATGAGGTAGCTTCAAATCCATGCGAAACAAATGATATTTCTTCAAATACTTGCGAAACAAATGATTTAGCTTCAAATACTTGCGTTATAAATGATATAACATCAAATGCAGGCAAAACAAACGAGTTAGCTTCAGATCCATGCGAAACACATGATTTAGCTTCAAATCCAAGCGAAACACATGGTTTAGCTTCATATTCTTGCGAAACAAATGGTTTAGCTTCAGATACTTGTGATAAACATGATTTAGCTTCAACTGCCTGCGAAACAAACGAGTTAGCATTAAAACCAAGCGAGACACATGACTTAGCTTCAAATACTTGCGAATATAAGTGATACAGCTTCAAATTCATGCGAAACAAACGAGTTAGCATCAAATCCATGCGAAACACATGATTTAGCTAAAACTCAATGCAAAGTAGAAGGCGTAGCTTCAAATTCATGCGAAACAAATGATTTAGCTTCAAATACTTGCGATATAAGTGATATAGATTCAACTGCAGGCGAAACAAATGAGGTAGCTTCAAATCCATGCGAAACAAATGATATTTCTTCAAATACTTGCGAAACAAATGATTTAGCTTCAAATACTTGCGTTATAAATGATATAACATCAAATGCAGGCAAAACAAACGAGTTAGCTTCAGATGCATGCGGAACACAAGACTTATCTTCAAATCAATGCGAAGCACATATACTTGCAAAACAAGTGGTTTAGCTTCAGATACTTGTGATAAACATGATTTAGCTTCAACTGCATGCGAATCAAACGAGTTAGTTTAAAATCCAAGCGAAACACACGATTTAGCTTCAAATCAATGCGAAGTAGAAGGCTTAGCCACAAATCGATGCCATACGAATGATTAGCTTCAAATACCTGCTCTAGAAGTGATATAGCTTCAAATGCAGGCGAAACAAACGAGTTAGCTTCAAGTCTATGCGAAACACATGATTTAGCTTCAAATTGATGCGAAACACGTGGTTTAGCTTCATATGCTTGCGAAACAAGTGGTTTAGCTTCAGATACTTGTGATAAACATGATTTAGCTTCAAATGCAGGCGAAACAAACGAGTTAGCTTCAAATCCATGCGAATTACATGATTTAGCTTCAAATACAAGCGAAACACAAGGTTTAGCTTCATATTCTTGCGAAACAAATGGTTTAGCTTCATATACTTGTGATAAACATGATTTAGCTTCAACCGCATGCGAAACAAACGAGTTAGCATTAAAACCAGGCGAGACACGTGATTTAGCTTCAAATCAATGCGAAGTAGATGGCTTAGCTTCATAGCCATGCGAAACAAATGACTTAGCTTCAAATACTTGCGAATATAAGTGATACAGCTTCAAATTCATGCGAAACAAATGATTTAGCTTCAAATACTTGCGATATAAACGACATACCTACAATTGTAGGCAAAACAAACGAGTTAGCTTCAAATCCATGCGGAACACATGATTTGGCTTCAAATCAATGCGAAGCACATGGTTTAGCTTCATATGCTTGCGAAACAAGTGGTTCAGATTCAGATACTTGTGATAAACATGATTTAGCTTCAACTGCATGCGAAACAAACGAGTTAGTTTAAAATCCAAGAGAAACACACGATTTAGCTTCATATCAATGGGAAGTAGAAGGCTTAGCTTCAAATCGATGCCATACGAATGATTTAGCTTCAAATACCTGCGATAGAAGTGATATAGCTTCAAATGCAGGCGAAACAAACGAGTTAGCTTCATGTCTAAGCGAAACACATGATTTAGCTTCAAATTCATGAGAAACAAGTTGTTTACCTTCATATTCTTGCGAAACAAATGGTTTAGATTCAGATACTTGTGATAAACATGATTTAGCTTCAAATGCAGGCGAAACAAACGAGTTAGTTTCAAATCCATGCGAAACACATGATTTAGCTTCATATCCAAGCGGAACACATGGTTTAGCTTCATATGCTTGCGAAACAAGTGGTTTAGCTTCAGATACTTGTGATAAACATGATTTAGCTTCAACCGCCTGCGAAACACACGAGTTAGCATTAAAACCAAGCGAGACACATGATTTAGCTTCAAATCAATGCGAAGTAGGTGGCTTAGCTTCATATCCATGCGAAAAAAATGACTTAGCTTCAAATACTTGCGAATATGAGTGATACAGCTTCAAATGCATGCGAAACAAACGAGTTAGCATCAAATCCATGTGAAACATATGATTTAGCTAAAACTCAATGCAAAGTAGAAGGCGTAGCTTCAAATCCATACGGAACAAATGATTTAGCTTCAAATACTTGCGATATAAGTCATATAGATTCAACTGCAGGCGAAACAAATGAGGTAGCTTCAAATCCATGCGAAACAAATGATGTTTCTTCAAATACTTGCGAAACAAATGATTTAGCTTCAAATACTTGCTTTATAAATGATATAACATCAAATGCAGGCAACACAAACGAGTTAGCTTCAGATCCATGCGGAACACAAGATTTATCTTCAAATCAATGCGAAACACATGGGTTAGCTTCATATTCTTGCGAAACAAGTGGTTTAGCTTCAGATACTTGTGATAAACATGATTTAGCTTCAACCGCCTGCGAAACACACGAGTTAGCATTAAAACCAAGCGGGACACAT
Source organism: Megalopta genalis (assembly GCF_051020955.1). Classification (NCBI taxonomy): domain Eukaryota; kingdom Metazoa; phylum Arthropoda; class Insecta; order Hymenoptera; family Halictidae; genus Megalopta; species Megalopta genalis. The sequence continues at coordinate 11,990 of NW_027477465.1, forward strand.
GATTTAGCTTCAAATCAATGCGAAGTAGGTGGCTTAGCTTCATATCCATGCGAAAAAAATGACTTAGCTTCAAATACTTGCGAATATGAGTGATACAGCTTCAAATGCATGCGAAACAAACGAGTTAGCATCAAATCCATGTGAAACATATGATTTAGCTAAAACTCAATGCAAAGTAGAAGGCGTAGCTTCAAATCCATACGGAACAAATGATTTAGCTTCAAATACTTGCGATATAAGTCATATAGATTGAACTGCAGGCGAAACAAATGAGGTAGCTTCAAATCCATGCGAAACAAATGATGTTTCTTCAAATACTTGCGAAACAAATGATTTAGCTTCAAATACTTGCTTTATAAATGATATAACATCAAATGCAGGCAAAACAAACGAGTTAGCTTCAGATCCATGCGGAACACAAGATTTATCTGCAAATCAATGCGAAACACATGGTTTAGCTTCATATTCTTGCGAAACAAGTGGTTTAGCTTCAGATACTTGTGATAAACATGATTTAGCTTCAACCGCCTGCGAAACACACGAGTTAGCATTAAAACCAAGCGAGACACATGATTTAGCTTCAAATCAATGCGAAGTAGGTGGCTTAGCTTCATATCCATGCGAAAAAAATGACTTAGCTTCAAATACTTGCGAATATATGAGATACAGCTTCAAATGCATGCGAAACAAACGAGTTAGCATCAAATCCATGTGAAACACATGATTTAGCTAAAACTCAATGCAAAGTAGAAGGCGTAGCTTCAAATCCATGCGGAACAAATGATTTAGCTTCAAATTCATGCGAAACAAATGGTTTACCTTCATATTCTTGCGAAACAAACGGTTTAGATTCAGATACTTGTGATAAACATGATTTAGCTTCAAATGCAGGCGAAACAAACGAGTTAGTTTCAAATCCATGCGAAACACATGATTTAGCTTCAAATCCAAGCGAAACACATGGTTTAGCTTCATATTCTTGCGAAACAAATGGTTTAGCTTGATATACTTGTGATAAACATGATTTAGCTTCAACCGCCTGCGAAACACACGAGTTAGCGTTAAAACCAAGCGAGACACATGATTTAGCTTCAAATCAATGCGAAGTAGATGGCTTAGCTTCATATCCATGCGAAACAAATGACTTAGCTTCAAATACTTGCGAATATAAGTGTTACAGCTTCAAATGCTTGCGAAACAAACGAGTTAGCATCAAATCCATGCGAAACACATGATTTAGCTAAAACTCAATGCAAAGTAGAAGGCGTAGCTTCAAATCCATGCGGAACAAATGATTTAGCTTCAAATAATTGCGATATAAGTGATATAGGTTCAACTGCAGGCGAAACAAACGAGGTAGCTTCAAATCCATGCAAAACAAATGATATTTCCTCAAATACTTGCGAAACAAATGATTTAGCTTCAAATACTTGCGTTATAAATGATATAACATCAAATGCAGGCAGAACAAACGATTTATCTTCAAATCCATGCGGAACACATGATTTTGCTTCAAATCAATGCGAAGCACATGGTTTAACTTCATATGCTTGCGAAACAAGTGGTTTAGCTTCAGATACTTGTGATAAACATGATTTAGCTTCAACTGCATGCGAAACAAACGAGTTAGTTTCAAATCCATGCGAATTCCATGATTTACCTTCAAATCCAAGCGAAACATATGGTTTAGCTTCATATTCTTGCGAATCAAATGGTTTAGCTTCACATACTTGTGATAAACATGATTTAGCTTCAACCGCATGCGAAAGAAACGAGTTAGCATTAAAACCAAGCGAGACACGTGATTTAGCTTCAAATCAATGCGAAGTAGATGGCTTAGCTTCATATCCATGCGAAACAAATGATTTTTTTTCAAATAATTGCGATACAAGTGAACTAGCTTCAAATGCAGGCGAAACAAACCAGGTAGCTTCAATTCCAAGCGAAACGCATGATTTAGCTTAAAATTCATACGAAACAAATGATTTATCTTCAAATACTTGCGAAACAAGTGAACTAGCTTCAAATGCAGGCGAAACAAACCAGGTAGCTTCAATTCCATGCGAAACACATGATTTAGCGTAAGATTCATGCGAAACAGGTTATTTAGCTTCACATACTTGCGATTAAATGATATAGCTTCAAATACAGGCGAAACAAACGTGTTAGCTTCAAATCCAAGCGAAACACATGATTTAGTTTCAAATCAATGCGAAGTAGATGGCTTAACTTCAAATCCATGCGAAACAAATGATTTAGCTTCAAATACTTGCGACGTAAATGACATAGCTTCAAATGCAGGCGAAACAAACCAGGTAGCTTCAATTCCATGCGAAACACATGATTTAGCTTAAAATTCATACGAAACAAATGATATAGCTTCAAATACTTGCGATATAAACGATATACCTTCAAATGTAGGCAAAACAAACGATTTATCTTCAAATCCATGCGGAACACATGATTTTGCTTCAAATCAATGCGAAGTAGAAGGCTTAGCTTCAAATCGATGCCATACGAGTGATTTAGCTTCAAATACCTGCGATAGAAGTGATATAGCTTCAAATGCAGGCGAAACAAACGAGTTAGCTTCAAGTCTATGCGAAAGACATGATTTAGCTTCAAATTCATGCGAAACATGTGGTTTAGCTTCATATTCTTGCCAAACAAATGGTTTAGATTCAGATACTTGTGATAAACATGATTTAGCTTCAAATGCAGGCGAAACAAACGAGTTAGTTTCAAATCCATGCGAAACACATGATTTAGCTTCAAATCCAAGCGAAACACATGGTTTAGCTTCATATTCTTGCGAAACAAATGGTTTAGCTTCATATACTTGTGATAAACATGATTTAGCTTCAACCGCCTGCGAAACAAACGAGTTAGCATTAAAACCAAGCGAGACACATGATTTAGCTTCAAATCAATGCGAAGTAGATGGCTTAGCTTCATATCCATGCGAAAAAAATGACTTAGCTTCAAATACTTGCGAATATAAGTGATACAGCTTCAAATTCATGCGAAACAAACGAGTTAGCATCAAATAAATGCGAAACACATGATTTAGCTAAAACTCAATGCAAAGTAGAAGGCGTAGCTTCAAATTCATGCGAAACAAATGATTTAGCTTCAAATACTTGCGATATAAGTGATATAGATTCAACTGCAGGCGAAACAAATGAGGTAGCTTCAAATCCATGCGAAACAAATGATATTTCTTCAAATACTTGCGAAACAAATGATTTAGCTTCAAATACTTGCGTTATAAATGATATAACATCAAATGCAGGCAAAACAAACGAGTTAGCTTCAGATCCATGCGAAACACATGATTTAGCTTCAAATCCAAGCGAAACACATGGTTTAGCTTCATATTCTTGCGAAACAAATGGTTTAGCTTCAGATACTTGTGATAAACATGATTTAGCTTCAACTGCCTGCGAAACAAACGAGTTAGCATTAAAACCAAGCGAGACACATGACTTAGCTTCAAATACTTGCGAATATAAGTGATACAGCTTCAAATTCATGCGAAACAAACGAGTTAGCATCAAATCCATGCGAAACACATGATTTAGCTAAAACTCAATGCAAAGTAGAAGGCGTAGCTTCAAATTCATGCGAAACAAATGATTTAGCTTCAAATACTTGCGATATAAGTGATATAGATTCAACTGCAGGCGAAACAAATGAGGTAGCTTCAAATCCATGCGAAACAAATGATATTTCTTCAAATACTTGCGAAACAAATGATTTAGCTTCAAATACTTGCGTTATAAATGATATAACATCAAATGCAGGCAAAACAAACGAGTTAGCTTCAGATGCATGCGGAACACAAGACTTATCTTCAAATCAATGCGAAGCACATATACTTGCAAAACAAGTGGTTTAGCTTCAGATACTTGTGATAAACATGATTTAGCTTCAACTGCATGCGAATCAAACGAGTTAGTTTAAAATCCAAGCGAAACACACGATTTAGCTTCAAATCAATGCGAAGTAGAAGGCTTAGCCACAAATCGATGCCATACGAATGATTAGCTTCAAATACCTGCTCTAGAAGTGATATAGCTTCAAATGCAAGCGAAACAAACGAGTTAGCTTCAAGTCTATGCGAAACACATGATTTAGCTTCAAATTGATGCGAAACACGTGGTTTAGCTTCATATGCTTGCGAAACAAGTGGTTTAGCTTCAGATACTTGTGATAAACATGATTTAGCTTCAAATGCAGGCGAAACAAACGAGTTAGCTTCAAATCCATGCGAATTACATGATTTAGCTTCAAATACAAGCGAAACACAAGGTTTAGCTTCATATTCTTGCGAAACAAATGGTTTAGCTTCATATACTTGTGATAAACATGATTTAGCTTCAACCGCATGCGAAACAAACGAGTTAGCATTAAAACCAGGCGAGACACGTGATTTAGCTTCAAATCAATGCGAAGTAGATGGCTTAGCTTCATAGCCATGCGAAACAAATGACTTAGCTTCAAATACTTGCGAATATAAGTGATACAGCTTCAAATTCATGCGAAACAAATGATTTAGCTTCAAATACTTGCGATATAAACGATATACCTACAATTGTAGGCAAAACAAACGAGTTAGCTTCAAATCCATGCGGAACACATGATTTGGCTTCAAATCAATGCGAAGCACATGGTTTAGCTTCATATGCTTGCGAAACAAGTGGTTCAGATTCAGATACTTGTGATAAACATGATTTAGCTTCAACTGCATGCGAAACAAACGAGTTAGTTTAAAATCCAAGAGAAACACACGATTTAGCTTCATATCAATGGGAAGTAGAAGGCTTAGCTTCAAATCGATGCCATACGAATGATTTAGCTTCAAATACCTGCGATAGAAGTGATATAGCTTCAAATGCAGGCGAAACAAACGAGTTAGTTTAAAATCCAAGAGAAACACACGATTTAGCTTCAAATCAATGCGAAGTAGAAGGCTTAGCTTCAAATCGAAGCCATACGAATGATTTAGCTTCAAATACCTGCTATAGAAGTGATATAGCTTCAAATGCAGGCGAAACAAACGAGTTAGTTTCAAATCCATGCGAAACACATGATTTAGCTTCTAATACAAGCGAAACACATGGTTTAGCTTCATATTCTTGCGAAATAAATGGTTTAGCTTCATATACTTGTGATAAACATGATTTAGCTTCAACCGCCTGCGAAACAAACGAGTTAGCATTAAAACCAAGCGAAACACATGATTTAGCTTCAAATCAATACGATGTAGATGGCTTAGCTTCATATCCATGCGAAAAAAATGACTTAGCTTCAAATACTTGCGAATATAAGTGATACAGCTTCAAATTCATGCGAAACAAACGAGTTAGCATCAAATCCATGCGAAACACATGATTTCGCTAAAACTCAATGCAAAGTAGAAGGCGTAGCTTCAAATCCATGCGCAACAAATGATTTAGCTTCAAATACTTGCGATATAAGTGATATAGATTCAACTGCAGGCGAAACAAATGAGGTAGCTTCAAATCCATGCGAAACAAATGATATTTCTTCAAATACTTGCGAAACAAATGATTTAGCTTCAAATACTTGCGTTATAAATGATATAACATCAAATGCAGGCAAAACAAACGAGTTAGCTTCAGATGCATGCGGAACACAAGATTTATCTTCAAATCATTGCGAAGCACATGGTTTAGCTACATATACTTGCAAAACAAGTGGTTTAGCTTCAGATACTTGTGATAAACATGATTTAGCTTCAACTGCATGCGAATCAAACGAGTTAGTTTAAAATCCAAGCGAAACACACGATTTAGCTTCAAATCAATGCGAAGTAGAAGGCTTAGCCACAAATCGATGCCATACGAATGATTAGCTTCAAATACCTGCTCTAGAAGTGATATAGCTTCAAATGCAGGCGAAACAAACGAGTTAGCTTCAAGTCTATGCGAAACACATGATTTAGCTTCAAATTGATGCGAAACACGTGGTTTAGCTTCATATGCTTGCGAAACAAGTGGTTTAGCTTCAGATACTTGTGATAAACATGATTTAGCTTCAAATGCAGGCGAAACAAACGAGTTAGCTTCAAATCCATGCGAATTACATGATTTAGCTTCAAATACAAGCGAGACACAAGGTTTAGCTTCATATTCTTGCGAAACAAATGGTTTAGCTTCATATACTTGTGATAAACATGATTTAGCTTCAACCGCATGCGAAACAAACGAGTTAGCATTAAAACCAGGCGAGACACGTGATTTAGCTTCAAATCATTGCGAAGTAGATGGCTTAGCTTCATAGCCATGCGAAACAAATGACTTAGCTTCAAATACTTGCGAATATAAGTGATACAGCTTCAAATTCATGCGAAACAAATGATTTAGCTTCAAATACTTGCGATATAAACGGTATGCCTACAAATGTAGGCAAAACAAACGAGTTAGCTTCAAATCCGTGCGGAACACATGATTTGGCTTCAAATCAATGCGAAGCACATGGTTTAGCTTCATATGCTTGCGAAACAAGTGGTTTAGCTTCAGATACTTGTGATAAACATGATTTAGCTTCAAGTGCAGGCGAAACAAACGAGTTAGCTTCAAATCCAAGCGATACACAAGGTTTAGCTTCATATTCTTGCGAAACAAATGGTTTAGCTTCATATACTTGTGATAAACATGATTTAGCTTCAACCGCATGCGAAACAAACGAGTTAGCATTAAAACCAAGCGAGACACGTGATTTAGCTTCAAATCAATGCGAAGTAGATGGCTTAGCTTCATAGCCATGCAAAACAAATGACTTAGCTTCAAATACTTGCGAATATAAGTGATACAGCTTCAAATTCATGCGAAACAAATGATTTAGCTTCAAATACTTGCGATATAAACGATATACCTTCAAATGTAGGCAAAACAAACGAGTTAGCTTCAAATCCATGCGGAACACATGATTTGGCTTCAAATCAATGCGAAGAACATGGTTTAGCTTCATATGCTTGCGAAACAAGTGGTTCAGCTTCAGATACTTGTGATAAACATGATTTAGCTTCAACTGCATGCGAAACAAACGAGTTAGTTTAAAATCCAAGAGAAACACACGATTTAGCTTCATATCAATGGGAAGTAGAAGGCTTAGCTTCAAATCGATGCCATACGAATGATTTAGCTTCAAATACCTGCGATAGAAGTGACATAGCTTCAAATGCAGGCGAAACAAACGAGTTAGTTTAAAATCCAAGAGAAACACACGATTTAGCTTCAAATCAATGCGAAGTAGAAGGCTTAGCTTCAAATCGATGCCATACGAATGATTTAGCTTCAAATACCTGCTATAGAAGTGATATAGCTTCAAATGCAGGCGAAACAAACGAGTTAGTTTCAAATCCATGCGAAACACATGATTTAGCTTCTAATCCAAGCGAAACACATGGTTTAGCTTCATATTCTTGCGAAACAAATGGTTTAGCTTCATATACTTGTGATAAACATGATTTAGCTTCAACCGCCTGCGAAACAAACGAGTTAGCATTAAAACCAAGCGAAACACATGATTTAGCTTCAAATCAATGCGAAGTAGATGGCTTAGCTTCATATCCATGCGAAAAAAATGACTTAGCTTCAAATACTTGCGAATATAAGTGATACAGCTTCAAATTCATGCGAAACAAACGAGTTAGCATCAAATCCATGCGAAACACATGATTTATCTAAAACTCAATGCAAAGTAGAAGGCGTAGCTTCAAATCCATGCGCAACAAATGATTTAGCTTCAAATACTTGCGATATAAGTGATATAGATTCAACTGCAGGCGAAACAAATGAGGTAGCTTCTAATCCATGCGAAACAAATGATATTTCTTCAAATACTTGCGAAACAAATGATTTAGCTTCAAATACTTGCGTTATAAATGATATAACATCAAATGCAGGCAAAACAAACGAGTTAGCTTCAGATCCATGCGGAACACAAGATTTATCTTCAAATCAATGCGAAGCACATGGTTTAGCTTCATATACTTGCGAAACAAGTGGTTTAGCTTCAGATACTTGTGATAAACATGATTTAGCTTCAACTGCATGCGAAACAAACGAGTTAGTTTAAAATCCAAGCGAAACACACGATTTAGCTTCAAATCAATGCGAAGTAGAAGGCTTAGCTTCAAATCGATGCCATACGAATGATTAGCTTCAAATACCTGCGCTAGAAGTGATATAGCTTCAAACGCAGGCGAAACAAACGAGTTAGCTTCAAGTCTATGCGAAACACATGATTTAGCTTCAAATTGATGCGAAACACGTGGTTTAGCTTCATATGCTTGCGAAACAAGTGGTTTAGCTTCAGATACTTGTGATAAACATGATTTAGCTTCAAATGCAGGCGAAACAAACGAGTTAGCTTCAAATCCATGCGAATTACATGATTTAGCTTCAAATCCAAGCGAAACACAAGGTTTAGCTTCATATTCTTGCGAAACAAACGGTTTAGCTTCATATACTTGTGATAAACATGATTTAACTTCAACCGCATGCGAAACAAACGAGTTAGCATTAAAACCAAGCGAGACACGTGATTTAGCTTCAAATCAATGCGAAGTAGATGGCTTAGTTTCATATCCATGCGAAACAAATGACTTAGCTTCAAATACTTGCGAATATAAGTGATACAGCATCAAATGCAGGCGAAACAAACCAGGTAGCTTCAATTCCATGCGAAACACATGATTTAGCTTAAGATTCATGCGAAACAGATTATTTAGCTTCACATACTTGCGATTAAATGATATAGCTTCAAATGCAGGCGAAACAAACGAGTTAGCTTCAAATCCATACGAAACACATGATTTACCTTCAAATTAATGCAAAGTAGAAGGTTTATCTTCAAAGTCATGCGACACAAATGATTTAGCTTCAAGTACTTGTTATATAATTGATATAGCTGCAAATGCAGGCGAAACAAACGTGTTAGCTTCAAATCCAAGCGAAACACATGATTTAGGTTCAAATCAATGCGAAGTAGATGGCTTAACTTCAAATCCATGCGAAACAAATGATTTAGCTTCAAATACTTGCGACGTAAATGATATAGATTCAAATGCAGCGAAACAAACCAGGTAGCTTCAGTTCCATGCGAAACACATGATTTAGCTTAAAAGTCAAACGAAACAAATGATTTAGCTTCAAATACTTGCGATATAAACGATATACCTTCAAATGTAGGCAAAACAAACGAGTTAGCTTCAAATCCATGCGGAACACATGATTTGGCTTCAAATCAATGCGAAGCACATGGTTTAGCTTCATATGCTTGCGAAACAAGTGGTTCTGCTTCAGATACTTGTGATAAACATGATTTAGCTTCAACTGCATGCGAAACAAACGAGTTAGTTTAAAATCCAAGAGAAACACACGATTTAGCTTCATATCAATGCGAAGTAGAAGGCTTAGCTTCAAATCGATGCCATACGAATGATTTAGCTTCAAATACCTGGGATAGAAGTGATATAGCTTCAAATGCAGGCGAAACAAACGAGTTAGCTTCAAGTCTATACGAAACACATGATTTAGCTTCAAATCCAAGCGAAACACATGGTTTAGCTTCATATTCTTGCGAAACAAATGGTTTAGCTTCATATACTTGTGATAAACATGATTTAGCTTCAACCGCATGCGAAACAAACGAGTTAGCTTTAAAACCCCTGCGAGACAAATGATTTAGCTTCAAATCAATGCGAAGTAGGAGGCTTAGCTTCAAATCGATGCCATACGAAAGATTTAGCTTCAAATACCTGCGATAGAAGTGATATAGCTTCAAATGCAGGCGAAACAAACGAGTTAGCTTCAAGTCTAAGCGAAACACATGAGTCAGCTTCTAATTCATGCGAAACACATGGTTTAGCTTCATATTCTTGCGAAACAAATGGTTTAGATTCCGATAATTGTGATAAACATTATTTAGCTTCAAATGCAGGCGAAACACATAATTTAGATACAAACCAATGCGACGTAGAAGGCTTAGCTTCAAATCCATGCGAAACACATGATTTAGCATCAAATCCATGCGCAACAAATGATTTAGCTTCAAATACTTGCGATATAAGTGATATAGATTCAACTGCAGGCGAAACAAATGAGGTAGCTTCTAATCCATGCGAAACAAATGATATTTCTTCAAATACTTGCGAAACAAATGATTTAGCTTCAAATACTTGCGTTATAAATGATATAACATCAAATGCAGGCAAAACAAACGAGTTAGCTTCAGATCCATGCGGAACACAAGATTTATCTTCAAATCAATGCGAAGCACATGGTTTAGCTTCATATACTTGCGAAACAAGTGGTTTAGCTTCAGATACTTGTGATAAACATGATTTAGCTTCAACTGCATGCGAAACAAACGAGTTAGTTTAAAATCCAAGCGAAACACAAGATTTAGCTTCAAATCAATGCGAAGTAGAAGGCTTAGCTTCAAATCGATGCCATACGAATGATTAGCTTCAAATACCTGCGCTAGAAGTGATATAGCTTCAAACGCAGGCGAAACAAACGAGTTAGCTTCAAGTCTATGCGAAACACATGATTTAGCTTCAAATTGATGCGAAACACGTGGTTTAGCTTCATATGCTTGCGAAACAAGTGGTTTAGCTTCAGATACCTGTGATAAACATGATTTAGCTTCAAATGCAGGCGAAACAAACGAGTTAGCTTCAAATCCATGCGAATTACATGATTTAGCTTCAAATCCAAGCGAAACACAAGGTTTAGCTTCATATTCTTGCGAAACAAACGGTTTAGTTTCATATACTTGTGATAAACATGATTTAACTTCAACCGCATGCGAAACAAACGAGTTAGCATTAAAACCAAGCGAGACACGTGATTTAGCTTCAAATCAATGCGAAGTAGATGGCTTAGTTTCATATCCATGCGAAACAAATGACTTAGCTTCAAATACTTGCGAATATAAGCGATACAGCATCAAATGCAGGCGAAACAAACCAGGTAGCTTCAATTCCATGCGAAACACATGATTTAGCTTAAGATTCATGCGAAACAGATTATTTAGCTTCACATACTTGCGATTAAATGATATAGCTTCAAATGCAGGCGAAACAAACGAGTTAGCTTCAAATCCATACGAAACACATGATTTACCTTCAAATTAATGCAAAGTAGAAGGTTTATCTTCAAAGTCATGCGACACAAATGATTTAGCTTCAAGTACTTGTTATATAATTGATATAGCTTCAAATGCAGGCGAAACAAACGTGTTAGCTTCAAATCCAAGCGAAACACATGATTTAGGTTCAAATCAATGCGAAGTAGATGGCTTAACTTCAAATCCATGCGAAACAAATGATTTAGCTTCAAATACTTGCGACGTAAATGATATAGATTCAAATGCAGCGAAACAAACCAGGTAACTTCAGTTCCATGCGAAACACATGATTTAGCTTAAAAGTCAAACGAAACAAATGATTTAGCTTCAAATACTTGCGATATAAACGATATACCTTCAAATGTAGGCAAAACAAACGAGTTAGCTTCAAATCCATGCGGAACACATGATTTGGCTTCAAATCAATGCGAAGCACATGGTTTAGCTTCATATGCTTGCGAAACAAGTGGTTCAGCTTCAGATACTTGTGATAAACATGATTTAGCTTCAACTGCATGCGAAACAAACGAGTTAGTTTAAAATCCAAGAGAAACACACGATTTAGCTTCATATCAATGCGAAGTAGAAGGCTTAGCTTCAAATCGATGCCATACGAATGATTTAGCTTCAAATACCTGGGATAGAAGTGATATAGCTTCAAATGCAGGCGAAACAAACGAGTTAGCTTCAAGTCTATGCGAAACACATGATTTAGCTTCAAATCCAAGCGAAACACATGGTTTAGCTTCATATTCTTGCGAAACAAATGGTTTAGCTTCATATACTTGTGATAAACATGATTTAGCTTCAACCGCATGCGAAACAAACGAGTTAGCTTTAAAACCCCTGCGAGACAAATGATTTAGCTTCAAATCAATGCGAAGTAGAAGGCTTAGCTTCAAATCGATGCCATACGAAAGATTTAGCTTCAAATACCTGCGATAGAAGTGATATAGCTTCAAATGCAGGCGAAACAAACGAGTTAGCTTCAAGTCTAAGCGAAACACATGAGTCAGCTTCTAATTCATGCGAAACACATGGTTTAGCTTCATATTCTTGCGAAACAAATGGTTTAGATTCCGATAATTGTGATAAACATTATTTAGCTTCAAATGCAAGCGAAACACATAATTTAGATACAAACCAATGCGACGTAGAAGGCTTAGCTTCAAATCCATGCGAAACACATGATTTAGCATCAATTCCATGCGAAACAAATGATTTAGTTTCACATACTTGCGATATAAATGATATAGCTTCAAATGCAGGCGAAACAAACGAGTTAGCTTCAAATCCAAGCGAAGCACATGGTTTAGTTTCAAATCAATGCGAAGTAGAAGGCTTAGATTCAAATCCATGCGAAACAAATGATTTAGCTTCACATACTTGCGATATAATTGATATAGCTTCAAATGCAGGCGAAACAAACTACTTAGCTTCAAATCCATGCGAAACACATGATTTTGCTTCAAATCCATGCGATAGAAGTAATATAGCTTCAAATGCAGGCGAAACAAACGAGTTAGCATCAAATCCAAGCGAAACACATGGTTTAGTTTCAAATCAATGCGAACTAGGAGGCTTATCCTCAAAGCCATGCGACACAAATGATTTAGCTTCAAATACTTGCGATACAATTGATACAGCTTCAAATGCATGCGAAACAAACGAGTTAGCTTCAAATCCAAGCGAAACACATGATTTAGTTCCAAATCAATGCGAAGTAGAAGGTTTAGCTTCAAATCCAAGCGAAACACATGATTTTCCTTCAAATTAATGCGAAGTAGAAGGCTTATTCTCAAAGCCATGCGACACAAATGATTTAGCTTCAAATACTTGCGATATAATTGATATAGCATCAAATGCAGGCGAAACAAACGAGTTAGCTTCAAATCTGTGCGAAACACATGATTTAGCTTCAAATCAATGCGAAGTAGGAGGCTTAGCTTCAAAGCCATGCGACACAAATTGTTTAGCTTCAAATACTTGCGATACAATTGAGATACCTTCAAATGCATGCGAAACAAACGAGTTAGCTTCAAATCCAAGCGAAACACATGATTTAGTTCCAAATCAATGCGAAGTAGAAGGCTTAACTTCAAATCCAAGCGAAACACATGATTTACCTTCAAATTAATGCGAAGTAGAAGGCTTATCCTCAAAGCCATGCGACACAAATGATGCAGCTTCAAATACTTGCGATATAATTGATTTAGCTTCAAATGCAAGCGAAACAAACGAGTTAGATTCAAATCCAAGCAAAACAGATGATTTAGTTTCAAATCAATGCGAAGTAGAAGGCTTAGCTTCAAATCCATGCGACACAAATGATTTAGCTTCAAATACTTGCGATAGAAGTGATATAGCTTCAATGCAGGCGAAACAAACGAGTTAGCTTCAAAGCCATGCAACACAAATGATTTAGCTTCATATACTTGCGATATAAATGATATAGCTTCAAATGCAGGCGAAACAAACGAGTTAGCTTCAAATCCAAGCGAAACACATGGTTTAGTTTCTAATCAATGCGAAGTAGGAGGCTTATCCTCAAAGCCATGCGACACAAATGATTTAGCTTCAAATACTTGCGATACAATTGATATAGCTTCAAATGCATGCGAAACAAACGAGTTAGCTTCAAATCCAAGCGAAACACATGATTTAGTTCCAAATCAATGCGAAGTAGAAGGTTTAGCTTCAAATCCAAGCGAAACACATGATTTTCCTTCAAATTAATGCGAAGTAGAAGGCTTATTCTCAAAGCCTTGCGACACAAATGATTTAGCTTCAAATACTTGCGATATAATTGATATAGCATCAAATGCAGGCGAAACAAACGAGTTAGCTTCAAATCTGTGCGAAACACATGATTTAGCTTCAAATCAATGCGAAGTAGGAGACTTAGCTTCAAAGCCATGCGACACAAATGGTTTAGCTTCAAATACTTGCGATACAATTGATATAGCTTCAAATGCATGCGAAACAAACGACTTAGCTTCAAATCCAAGCGAAACACATGATTTAGTTCCAAATCAATGCGAAGTAGAAGGCTTAGCTTCAAATCCAAGCGAAACAGATGATTTAGTTTCAAATCAATGCGAAGAAGAAGGCTTAGCTTCAAATCCATGCGACACAAATGATTTAGCTTCAAATACTTGCGATAGAAGTGATATAGCTTCAATGCAGGCGAAACAAACGAGTTAGCTTCAAATCCAAGCGAAACACATGGTTTAGTTTCAAATCAATGCGAAGTAGGAGGCTTATCCTCAAAGCCATGCGACACAAATGATTTAGCTTCAAATACTTGCGATAGAAGTGATATAGCTTCAATGCAGGCGAAACAAACGAGTTAACTTCAAAGCCATGCAACACAAATGATTTAGCTTCATATACTTGCGATATAAATGATATAGCTTCAAATGCAGGCGAAACAAACGAGTTAGCTTCAAATCCAAGCGAAACACATGGTTTAGTTTCAAATCAATGAGAAGTAGGAGGCTTATCCTCAAAGCCATGCGACACAAATGATTTAGCTTCAAATACTTGCGATACAATTGATACAGCTTCAAATGCATGCGAAACAAACGAGTTAGCTTCAAATCCAAGCGAAACACATGATTTAGTTCCAAATCAATGCGAAGTAGAAGGTTTAGCTTCAAATCCAAGCGAAACACATGATTTCCCTTCAAATTAATGCGAAGTAGGAGGCTTATTCTCAAAGCCATGCGACACAAATGATTTAGCTTCCAATTCTTGCGATATAATTGATATAGCATCAAATGCAGGCGAAACAAACGAGTTAGCTTCAAATCTGTGCGAAACACATGATTTAGCTTCATATCAATGCGAAGTAGGAGGCTTAGCTTCAAAGCCATGCTACACAAATGGTTTAGCTTCAAATACTTGCGATACAATTGATATAGCTTCAAATGCATGCGAAACAACGAGTTAGCTTCAAATCCAAGCGAAACACATGATTTAGTTCCAAATCAATACGAAGTAGAAGGCTTAGCTTCAAATCCAAGCGAAACACATGATTTACCTTCAAATTAATGCGAAGTAGAAGGCTTATCCTCAAAGCCATGCGACACAAATGATTCAGCTTCAAATACTTGCGATATAATTGATTTAGCTTCAAATGCAAGCGAAACAAACGAGTTAGATTCAAATCCAAGCAAAACAGATGATTTAGTTTCAAATCAATGCGAAGTAGAAGGCTTAGCTTCAAATCCATGCGACACAAATGATTTAGCTTCAAATACTTGCGATAGAAGTGATATAGCTTCAATGCAGGCGAAACAAACGAGTTAGCTTCAAAGCCATGCAACACAAATGATTTAGCTTCATATACTTGCGATATAAATGATATAGCTTCAAATGCAGGCGAAACAAACGAGTTAGCTCAAATCCAAGCGAAACACATGGTTTAGTTTCAAATCAATGCGAAGTAGGAGGCTTATCATCAAAGCCATGCGACACAAATGATTTAGCTTCAAATACTTGCGATACAATTGATAGAGCTTCAAATGCATGCGAAACAAACGAGTTAGCTTCAAATCCAAGCGAAACACATGATTTAGTTCCAAATCAATGCGAAGTAGAAGGTTTAGCTTCAAATCCAAGCGAAACACATGATTTTCCTTCAAATTAATGCGAAGTAGAAGGCTTATTCTCAAAGCCATGCGACACAAATGATTTAGCTTCAAATACTTGCGATATAATTGATATAGCATCAAATGCAGGCGAAACAAACGAGTTAGCTTCAAATCTGTGCGAAACACATGATTTAGCTTCAAATCAATGCGAAGTAGGAGGCTTAGCTTCAAAGCCATGCTACACAAATGGTTTAGCTTCAAATACTTGCGATACAATTGATATAGCTTCAAATGCATGCGAAACAACGAGTTAGCTTCAAATCCAAGCGAAACACATGATTTAGTTCCAAATCAATACGAAGTAGAAGGCTTAGCTTCAAATCCAAGCGAAACACATGATTTACCTTCAAATTAATGCGAAGTAGAAGGCTTATCCTCAAAGCCATGCGACACAAATGATTCAGCTTCAAATACTTGCGATATAATTGATTTAGCTTCAAATGCAAGCGAAACAAACGAGTTATATTGAAATCCAAGCAAAACAGATGATTTAGTTTCAAATCAATGCGAAGTAGAAGGCTTAGCTTCAAATCCATGCGACACAAATGATTTAGCTTCAAATACTTTCGATAGAAGTGATATAGCTTCAACGCAGGCGAAACAAACGAGTTAGCTTCAAAGCCATGCAACACAAATGATTTAGCTTCATATACTTGCGATATAAATGATATAGCTTCAAATGCAGGCGAAACAAACGAGTTAGCTTCAAATCCAAGCCAAACACATGATTTAGTTTCAAATCAATGCGAAGCAGAAGGCTTAGCTTCAAATCCATGCGAAACAAATGATTTAGTATCACATACTTGCGATATAAATGATATAGCTTCAAATGCAGGCGAAACAAACGAGTTAGCTTCAAATCCAAGTGAAGCACGTGATTTACCTTCAAATTAATGCGAAGTAGAAGGCTTATCCTCAAAGCCATGCGACACAAATGATTTAGCTTCAAATACTTGCGATACAATTGATATAGCTTCAAATGCATGCCAAACAAACGAGTTAGATTCAAATCCAAGCAAAACAGATGATTTAGTTTCAAATCAATGCGAAGTAGAAGGCTTAGCTTCAAATCCATGCGACACAAATGATTTAGCTTCAAATACTTGCGATAGAAGTGATATAGCTTCAATGCAGGCGAAACAAACGAGTTAGCTTCAAAGCCATGCAACACAAATGATTTAGCTTCATATACTTGCGATATAAATGATATAGCTTCAAATTCAGGCGAAACAAACGAGTTAGCTTCAAATCCAAGCGAAACACATGGTTTAGTTTCAAATCAATGCGAAGTAGGAGGCTTATCCTCAAAGCCATGCGACGCAAATGATTTAGCTTCAAATACTTGCGATATAACTGATATAGCTTCAATTGCAGGCGAAATAAACGAGTTAGCTTCAAATCTGTGCGAAACACATGAATTAGCTTCAAATCCATGCGAACCACATGATTTAGTTTCAAATCAATGTGAAGTAGAAGGCTTAGCTTCAAATCCATGCGAAACACATGATTTAGTTTCAAATCAATGCGAAGCAGGAGGCTTAGCTTCAAAGCCATGCAACACAAATGATTTAGCTTCATATACTTGCGATATAAATAATATAGCTTCAAATGCAGGCGAAACAAACGAGTTAGCTTCAAATCCAAGCGAAACACATGGTTTAGTTTCAAATCAATGCGAAGTAGGAGGCTTATCCTCAATACCATGCGACGCAAATGATTTAGCTTCAAATACTTGCGATATAACTGATATAGCTTCAAATGCAGGCGAAATAAACGAGTTAGCTTCAAATCTGTGCGAAACACATGATTTAGCTTCAAATCCATGCGAACCACATGATTTAGTTTCAAATCAATGTGTAGTAGAAGGCTTAGCTTCAAATCCATGCGAAACACATGATTTAGTTTCAAATCAATGCGAAGCAGAAGGCTTAGCTTCAAATCCATGCGAAACAAATGATTTAGTTTCACATACTTGCGATATAAATGATATAGCTTCAAATGCAGGCGAAACAAACGAGTTAGCTTCAAATCCAAGCGAAGCACGTGATTTACCTTCAAATTAATGCGAAGTAGAAGGCTTATCCACAAAGCCCTGCGACACAAATGATTTAGCTTCAAATACTTGCGATACAATTGATATAGCTTCAAATGCATGCGAAACAAACGAGTTAGATTCAAATCCAAGCAAAACAGATGATTTAGTTTCAAATCAATGCGAAGTAGAAGGCTTAGCTTCAAATTCATGCGACACAAATTATTTAGCTTCAAATACTTGCGATAGAAGTGATATAGCTTCAATGCAGGCGAAACAAACGAGTTAGCTTCAAAGCCATGCATCACAAATGATTTAGCTTCATATACTTGCGATATAAATGATATAGCTTCAAATGTAGGTGAAACAAACGAGTTAGCTTCAAATCCAAGCGAATCACATGGTTTAGTTTCAAATCAATGCGAAGTAGGAGGCTTATCCTCAAAGCCATGCGACGCAAATGATTTAGCTTCAAATACTTGCGATATAACTGATATAGCTTCAAATGCAGGCGAAATAAACGAGTTAGCTTCAAATCTGTGCGAAACACATGATTTAGCTTCAAATCCATGCGAACCACATGATTTAGTTTCAAATCAATGTGAAGTAGAAGGCTTAGCTTCAAATCCATGCGAAACACATGATTTAGTTTCAAATCAATGCGAAGCAGAAGGCTTAGCTTCAAATCCATGCGAAACAAATGATTTAGTTTCACATACTTGCGATATAAATGATATAGCTTCAAATGCAGGCGAAACAAACGAGTTAGCTTCAAATCCAAGCGAAGCACGTGATTTACCTTCAAATTAATGCGAAGTAGAAGGCTTATCCACAAAGCCATGCGACACAAATGATTTAGCTTCAAATACTTGCGATACAATTGATATAGCTTCAAATGCATGCGAAACAAACGAGTTAGCTTCAAATCCAAGCGAAACACATGATTTAGTTCCAAATCAATGCGAAGTAGAAGGCTTAGCTTCAAATCCATGCGACACAAATGATTTAGCTTCAAATACTTGCGATAGAAGTGATATAGCTTCAATGCAGGCGAAACAAACGAGTTTGCTTCAAAGCCATGCAACACAAATGATTTAGCTTCATATACTTGCGATATAAATGATATAGCTTCAAATGCAGGCGAAACAAACGAGTTAGCTTCAAAGCCATGCGACACAAATTGTTTAGCTTCAAATACTTGCGATACAATTGATATAGCTTCAAATGCATGCGAAACAAACGAGTTGGCTTCAAATCCAAGCGAAACACATGATTTAGTTCCAAATCAATGCGAAGTAGAAGGCTTAGCTTCAAATCCAAGCGAAACACATGATTTACCTTCAAATTAATGCGAAGTAGAAGGCTTATCCTCAAAGCCATGCGACACAAATGATTCAGCTTCAAATACTTGCGATATAATTGATTTAGCTTCAAATGCAAGCGAAACAAACGAGTTAGATTCAAATCCAAGCAAAACAGATGATTTAGTTTCAAATCAATGCGAAGTAGAAGGCTTAGCTTCAAATCCATGCGACACAAATGATTTAGCTTCAAATACTTGCGATAGAAGTGATATAGCTTCAATGCAGGCGAAACAAACGAGTTAGCTTCAAAGCCATGCAACACAAATGATTTAGCTTCATATACTTGCGATATAAATGATATAGCTTCAAATGCAGGCGAAACAAACGAGTTAGCTTCAAATCCAAGCGAAACACATGGTCTAGTTTCAAATCAATGCGAAGTAGGAGGCTTATCCTCAAAGCCATGCGACACAAATGATTTAGCTTCAAATACTTGCGATATAACTGATATAGCTTCAAATGCAGGCGAAATAAACGAGTTAGCTTCAAATCTGTGCGAAACACATGATTTAGCTTCAAATCCATGCGAACCACATGATTTAGTTTCAAATCAATGTGAAGTAGAAGGCTTAGCTTCAAATCCATGCGAAACACATGATTTAGTTTCAAATCAATGCGAAGCAGAAGGCTTAGCTT
Source organism: Megalopta genalis (assembly GCF_051020955.1). Lineage (NCBI taxonomy): Eukaryota > Metazoa > Arthropoda > Insecta > Hymenoptera > Halictidae > Megalopta > Megalopta genalis. Next base: position 31,840 of record NW_027477465.1, read on the forward strand.
CAAATCCATGCGAAACAAATGATTTAGTTTCACATACTTGCGAATAAATGATATAGCTTCAAATGCAGGCGAAAGAAACGAGTTAGCTTCAAATCCAAGCGAAGCACGTGATTTACCTTCAAATTAATGCGAAGTAGAAGGCTTATCCACAAAGCCATGCGACACAAATGATTTAGCTTCAAATACTTGCGATACAATTGATATAGCTTCAAATGCATGCGAAACAAACGAGTTAGCTTCAAATCCAAGCGAAACACATGATTTAGTTCCAAATCAATGCGAAGTAGTAGGCTTAGCTTCAAATCCAAGCGAAACACATGATTTACCTTCAAATTAATGCGAAGTAGAAGGCTTATCCTCAAAGCCATGCGACACAAATGATTCAGCTTCAAATACTTGCGATATAATTGATTTAGCTTCAAATGCATGCGAAACAAACGAGTTAGATTCAAATCCAAGCAAAACAGATGATTTAGTTTCAAATCAATGCGAAGTAGAAGGCTTAGCTTCAAATCCGTGCGACACAAATGATTTAGCTTCAAATACTTGCGATAGAAGTGATATAGCTTCAATGCAGGCGAAACAAACGAGTTAGCTTCAAAGCCATGCAACACAAATGATTTAGCTTCATATACTTGCGATATAAATGATATAGCTTCAAATGCAGGCGAAACAAACGAGTTAGCTTCAAATCCAAGCGAAACACATGGTTTAGTTTCAAATCAATGCGAAGTAGGAGGCTTATCCTCAAAGCCATGCGACGCAAATGATTTAGCTTCAAATACTTGCGATATAACTGATATAGCTTCAAATGCAGTCGAAATAAACGACTTAGCTTCAAATCCAAGCGAAACACATGATTTAGTTTCAAATCAATGTGAAGTAGAAGGCTTAGCTTCAAATCCATGCGAAACACATGATTTAGTTTCAAATCAATGCGAAGCAGAAGGCTTAGCTTCAAATCCATGCGAAACAAATGATTTAGTTTCAAATCAATGCGAAGCAGAAGGCTTAGCTTCAAATCCATGCGAAACAAATGATTTAGTTTCACATACTTGCGATATAAATGATATAGCTTCAAATGCAGGCGAAACAAACGAGTTAGCTTCAAATCCAAGCGAAGCACGTGATTTACCTTCAAATTAATGCGAAGTAGAAGGCTTATCCACAAAGCCATGCGACACAAATAATTTAGCTTCAAATACTTGCGATACAATTGATATAGCTTCAAATGCATGCGAAACAAACGAGTTAGCTTCAAATCCAAGCGAAACACATGATTTAGTTCCAAATCAATGCGAAGTAGAAGGCTTAGCTTCAAATCCAAGCGACACAAATGATTTAGCTTCAAATTCTTGCGATAGAAGTGATATAGCTTCAATGCAGGCGAAACAAACGAGTTAGCTTAAAAGCCATGCAACACAAATGATTTAGCTTCATATACTTGCGATATAAATGATATAGCTTCAAATGCAGGCGAAACAAACGAGTTAGCTTCAAATCCAAGCGAAACACACGATTTAGTTTCAAATCAATGCGAAGCAGAAGGCTTAGCATCAAATCCATGCGAAACAAATGATTTAGTTTCACATACTTGCGATATAAATGATATAGCTTCAAATGCAGGCGAAACAAACGAGTTAGCTTCAAATCCAAGCGAAGCACGTGATTTACCTTCAAATTAATGCGAAGTAGAAGGCTTATCCTCAAAGCCATGCGACACAAATGATTTAGCTTCAAATACTTGCGATACAATTGATATAGCTTCAAATGCATGCCAAACAAACGAGTTAGATTCAAATCCAAGCAAAACAGATGATTTAGTTTCAAATCAATGCGAAGTAGAAGGCTTAGCTTCAAATCCATGCGACACAAATGATTTAGCTTCAAATACTTGCGATAGAAGTGATATAGCTCCAATGCAGGCGAAAGAAACGAGTTACCTTCAAAGCCATGCAACACAAATGATTTAGCTTCATATACTTGCGATATAAATGATATAGCTTCAAATGCAGGCGAAACAAACGAGTTAGCTTCAAATCCAAGCGAAACACATGGTTTAGTTTCAAATCAATGCGAAGTAGGAGGCTTATCCTCAAAGCCATGCGACGCAAATGATTTAGCTTCAAATACTTGCGATATAACTGATATAGCTTCAATTGCAGGCGAAATAAACGAGTTAGCTTCAAATCTGTGCGAAACACATGATTTAGCTTCAAATCCATGCGAACCACATGATTTAGTTTCAAATCAATGTGAAGTAGAAGGCTTAGCTTCAAATCCATGCGAAACACATGATTTAGTTTCAAATCAATGCGAAGCAGAAGGCTTAGCTTCAAAGCCATGCAACACAAATGATTTAGCTTCATATACTTGCGATATAAATGATATAGCTTCAAATGCAGGCGAAACAAACGAGTTAGCTTCAAATCCAAGCGAAACACATGGTTTAGTTTCAAATCAATGCGAAGTAGGAGGCTTATCCTCAATGCCATGCGACGCAAATGATTTAGCTTCAAATACTTGCGATATAACTGATATAGCTTCAAATGCAGGCGAAATAAACGAGTTAGCTTCAAATCTGTGCGAAACACATGATTTAGCTTCAAATCCATGCGAACCACATGATTTAGTTTCAAATCAATGTGAAGTAGAAGGCTTAGCTTCAAATCCATGCGAAACACATGATTTAGTTTCAAATCAATGCGAAGCAGAAAGCTTAGCTTCAAATCCATGCGAAACAAATGATTTAGTTTCATATACTTGCGATATAAATGATATAGCTTCAAATGCAGGCGAAACAGACGAGTTAGCTTCAAATCCAAGCGAAGCACGTGATTTACCTTCAAATTAATGCGAAGTAGAAGGCTAATCCACAAAGCCATGCGACACAAATGATTTAGCTTCAAATACTTGCGATACAATTGATATAGCTTCAAATGCATGCGAAACAAACGAGTTAGCTTCAAATCCAAGCGAAACACATGATTTAGTTCCAAATCAATGCGAAGTAGAAGGCTTAGCTTCAAATCCATGCGACACAAATGATTTAGCTTCAAATACTTGCGATAGAAGTGATATAGCTTCAATGCAGGCGAAACAAACGAGTTAGCTTCAAAGCCATGCAACACAAATGATTTAGCTTCATATACTTGCGATATAAATGATATAGCTTCAAATGCAGGCGAAACAAACGAGTTAGCTTCAAATCCAAGCGAAACACATAGTTTAGTTTCAAATCAATGCGAAGTAGGAGGCTTATCCTCAAAGCCAAGCGACGCAAATGATTTAGCTTCAAATACTTGCGATATAACTGATATAGCTTCAAATGCAGGCGAAATAAACGAGTTAGCTTCAAATCTGTGCGAAACACATGATTTAGCTTCAAATCCATGCGAACCACATGATTTAGTTTCAAATCAATGTGAAGTAGAAGGCTTAGCTTCAAATCCATGCGAAACACATGATTTAGTTTCAAATCAATGCGAAGCAGAAGGCTTAGCTTCAAATCCATGCGAAACAAATGATTTAGTTTCACATACTTGCGATATAAATGATATAGCTTCAAATGCAGGCGAAACAAACGAGTTAGCTTCAAATCCAAGCGAAGCACGTGATTTACCTTCAAATTAATGCGAAGTAGAAGGCTAATCCACAAAGCCATGCGACACAAATGATTTAGCTTCAAATACTTGCGATACAATTGATATAGCTTCAAATGCATGCGAAACAAACGAGTTAGCCTCAAATCCAAGCGAAACACATGATTTAGTTCCAAATCAATGCTAAGTAGAAGGCTTAGCTTCAAATCCATGCGACACAAATGATTTAGCTTCAAATACTTGCGATAGAAGTGATATAGCTTCAATGCAGGCGAAACAAACGAGTTAGCTTCAAAGCCATGCAACACAAATGATTTAGCTTCATATACTTGCGATATAAATGATATAGCTTCAAATGCAGGCGAAACAAACGAGTTAGCTTCAAATCCAAGCGAAACACATGATTTAGTTTCAAATCAATGCGAAGCAGAAGGCTTAGCTTCAAATCCATGCGAAACAAATGATTTAGTTTCACATACTTGCGATATAAATGATATAGCTTCAAATGCAGGCGAAACAAACGAGTTAGCTTCAAATCCATGCGAAGCACGTGATTTACCTTCAAATTAATGCGAAGTAGAAGGCTTATCCACAAAGCCATGCGACACAAATGATTTAGCTTCAAGTACTTGCGATAGAAGTGATATAGCTTCAAATGCAGGCGAAACAAACGAGTTAGCTTCAAATCCAAGCGAAGCACGTGATTTACCTTCAAATTAATGCGAAGTAGAAGGCTAATCCACAAAGCCATGCGACACAAATGATTTAGCTTCAAATACTTGCGATATAATTGATAAAGCTTCAAATGCAGGCGAAATAAACGAGTTAGCCTCAAATCTATGTGAAACACATGAGTCAGCTTCTAATTCATGCGAAACACATGGTTTAGCTTCATATTCTTGCGAAACAAATGGTTTAGATTCCGATAATTGTGATAAACATTATTTAGCTTCAAATGCAGGGGAAACACATAATTTAGATACAAACCAATGCGACGTAGAAGGCTTAGCTTCAAATCCATGCGAAACACATGATTTAGCATCAATTCCATGGGAGAAAAATGATTTAGATCCAAATTCATGCGTAACATATGGTTTAGCTTCATATTCTTGTGATAAACATAATTTAGCTTCAAATGCAGGCGAAACAAACAAGTTGCCTTCAAATCCAAGCTAAACACCTGATTTACCTTCAAATTAATGCAAAGTAGAAGGCTTATCTTCAAAGCCATGCGACACAAATGATTTAGCTTCAAATACTTGCGATATAATTGATATAGCTTCAAATGCAGGCGAAACAAACGAGTTAGCTTCAAATCTGTGCGAAACACATGATTTAGCTTCAAATTCATGCGAAACACATGGTTTAGCTTCATATTCTTGCGAAACAAATGGTTTAGATTCAGATACTTGTGATAAACATAATTTAGCTTCAAATGCAGGCGAAACAAACGAGTTAGTTTCACATCCACGCGAAACACATGATTTACCTTCAAATCCATGCGAAACACATGTTTTAGTTACAAATCAATGCGAAGTAGTAGGCATAGCTTCATATCCATGCGAAACAAATGATTTAGTTTCACATACTTGCGATATAAATGATATAGCTTCAAATGCAGGCGAAACAAACGAGTTAGCTTCAAATCCAAGCGAAACACATGATTTACCTTCAAATTAATGCGAAGTAGAAGGCTTATCCTCAAAGCCATGCGACACAAATGATTCAGATTCAAATACTTGCAATATAATTGATATAGCTTCAAATGCAGGCGAAATAAACGAGTTAGCCTCAAATCTATGTGAAACACATGAGTCAGCTTCTAATTCATGCGAAACACATGGTTCAGCTTCATATTCTTGCGAAACAAATGGTTTAGATTCCGATAATTGTGATAAACATTATTTAGCTTCAAATGCAGGCGAAACACATAATTTAGATACAAACCAATGCGACGTAGAAGGCTTAGCTTCAAATCCATGCGAAACACATGATTTAGCATCAATTCCATGGGAGAAAAATGATTTAGATTCAAATTCATGCGTAACATATGGTTTAGCTTCATATTCTTGTGATAAATATAATTTAGCTTCAAATGCAGGCGAAACAAACGAGTTGCCTTCAAATCCAAGCTAAACACCTGATTTACCTTCAAATTAATGCAAAGTAGAAGGCTTATCTTCAAAGCCATGCGACACAAATGATTTAGCTTCAAATACTTGCGATATAATTGATATAGCTTCAAATGCAGGCGAAACAAACGAGTTAGCTTCAAATCCAAGCGAAACACATGATTTAGTTTCAAATCAATGCGAAGTAGTCGGCATAGCTTCATATCCATGCGGAACAAATGATTTAGCTTCACATACTAGCGATATAAATGATATAGCCTCAAACGCAGGCGAAACAAACGAGTTAGCTTCAAATCCAGGCGAAACACATGGTTTAGTTTCATATTCTTCCGAAACAAATGGTTTAGCTTCATATACTTGCGATATAAATGATATAGCTTCAATGCAGGCGAAACAAACGATTTAGCTTCTAAGCCATGCGACACAAATGATTTAGCTTCAAATACTTGCGATATAATTGATAATTGATACAGCATCAAATGCAGGCGAAACAAACGAGTTAACTTCAAATCCAAGCGAAACACATGATTTAGTGTCAAATCAATGCGAAGTAGAAGCCTTAGCTTCAACTCCATGCGAAACAAATGATTTAGCTTCACAGACTTGCGATATAAATGATATTGCTTCAAATAAGGGCGAAACAAACGAGTTAGCTTCAAATCCAAGCGAAACACATGATTTAGTTCCAAATCAATGCGAAGTAGAGGGCTTAGCCTCAAATCCATGCGACACAAATGTTTTAGCTTCAAATACTTGCGATAGAAGTGATATAGCTTCAATGCAGGCGAAAGAAACGAGTTAGCTTCAAAGCCATGCAACACAAATGATTTAGCTTCATATACTTGCGATATAAATGGTATAGCTTCAAATGCAGGCGAAACAAACGAGTTAGCTTCAAATCCAAGCGAAACACATGGTTTAATTTCAAATCAATGCGAAGTAGGAGGCTTATCCTCAAAGCCATGCGACACAAATGATTTAGCTTCAAATACTTGCGATATAACTGATATAGCTTCAAATGCAGGCGAAATAAACGAGTTAGCTTCAAATCTGTGCGAAACACATGATTTAGCTTCAAATTCATGCGAAACACATGGTTTAGCTTCATATTCTTGCGAAACAAATGGTTTAGATTCAGATACTTGTGATAAACATAATTTAGCTTCAAATGCAGGCGAAACAAACGAGTTAGTTTCACATCCATGCGAAACACATGATTTAGCTTCAAATCCATGCGAAACACATGATTTAGTTTCAAATCAATGCGAAGTAGTCGACATAGCTTCATATCCATGCGGAACAAATGATTTAGCTTCACATACTAGCGATATAAATGATATAGCCTCAAATGCAGGCGAAACAAACGAGTTAGCTTCAAATCCAAGCGAAGCACGTGATTTACCTTCAAATTAATGCGAAGTAGAAGGCTTATCCTCAAAGCAATGCGACACAAATGATTCAGATTCAAATACTTGCGATATAATTGATATAGCTTCAAATGCAGGCGAAATAAACGAGTTAGCCTCAAATCTATGTGAAACACATGAGTCAGCTTCTAATTCATGCGAAACACATGGTTCAGCTTCATATTCTTGCGAAACAAATGGTTTAGATTCCGATAATTGTGATAAACATTATTTAGCTTCAAATGCAGGCGAAACACATAATTTAGATACAAACCAATGCGACGTAGAAGGCTTAGCTTCAAATCCATGCGAAACACATGATTTAGCATCAATTCCATGGGAGAAAAATGATTTAGATTCAAATTCATGCGTAACATATGGTTTAGCTTCATATTCTTGTGATAAATATAATTTAGCTTCAAATGCAGGCGAAACAAACGAGTTGCCTTCAAATCCAAGCTAAACACCTGATTTACCTTCAAATTAATGCAAAGTAGAAGGCTTATCTTCAAAGCCATGCGACACAAATGATTTAGATTCAAATACTTGCGATATAATTGATATAGCTTCAAATGCAGGCGAAACAAACGAGTTAGCTTCAAATCCAAGCGAAACACATGATTTAGTTTCAAATCAATGCGAAGTAGTCGACATAGCTTCATATCCATGCGGAACAAATGATTTAGCTTCACATACTAGCGATATAAATGATATAGCCTCAAACGCAGGCGAAACAAACGAGTTAGCTTCAAATCCAGGCGAAACACATGGTTTAGTTTCATATTCTTCCGAAACAAATGGTTTAGCTTCATATACTTGCGATATAAATGATATAGCTTCAATGCAGGCGAAACAAACGATTTAGCTTCTAAGCCATGCGACACAAATGATTTAGCTTCAAATACTTGCGATATAATTGATAATTGATACAGCATCAAATGCAGGCGAAACAAACGAGTTAACTTCAAATCCAAGCGAAACACATGATTTAGTGTCAAATCAATGCGAAGTAGAAGCCTTAGCTTCAACTCCATGCGAAACAAATGATTTAGCTTCACAGACTTGCGATATAAATGATATTGCTTCAAATAAGGGCGAAACAAACGAGTTAGCTTCAAATCTGTGCGAAACACATGATTTAGCTTCAAATTCATGCGAAACACATGGTTTAGCTTCATATTCTTGCGAAACAAATGGTTTCGCTTCATATATTTGCGATATAAATGATATAGCTTCAAATGCATGCGAAACAAACGAGTTAGCTTCAAATCCAAGCGAAACACATGATTTAGTTCCAAATCAATGCGAAGTAGAGGGCTTAGCCTCAAATCCATGCGACACAAATGTTTTAGCTTCAAATACTTGCGATAGAAGTGATATAGCTTCAATGCAGGCGAAAGAAACGAGTTAGCTTCAAAGCCATGCAACACAAATGATTTAGCTTCATATACTTGCGATATAAATGGTATAGCTTCAAATGCAGGCGAAACAAACGAGTTAGCTTCAAATCCAAGCGAAACACATGGTTTAATTTCAAATCAATGCGAAGTAGGAGGCTTATCCTCAAAGCCATGCGACACAAATGATTTAGCTTCAAATACTTGCGATATAACTGATATAGCTTCAAATGCAGGCGAAATAAACGAGTTAGCTTCAAATCTGTGCGAAACACATGATTTAGCTTCAAATTCATGCGAAACACATGGTTTAGCTTCATATTCTTGCGAAACAAATGGTTTAGATTCAGATACTTGTGATAAACATAATTTAGCTTCAAATGCAGGCGAAACAAACGAGTTAGTTTCACATCCATGCGAAACACATGATTTAGCTTCAAATCCATGCGAAACACATGATTTAGTTTCAAATCAATGCGAAGTAGTCGACATAGCTTCATATCCATGCGGAACAAATGATTTAGCTTCACATACTAGCGATATAAATGATATAGCCTCAAATGCAGGCGAAACAAACGAGTTAGCTTCAAATCCAAGCGAAGCACGTGATTTACCTTCAAATTAATGCGAAGTAGAAGGCTTATCCTCAAAGCAATGCGACACAAATGATTTAGCTTCAAATACTTGCGATACAATTGATATAGCTTCAAATGCATGCGAAACAAACGAGTTAGCTTCAAATCCAAGCGAAACACATGATTTAGTACCAAATCAATGCGAAGTAGGAGGTTTAGCTTCAAATCCAAGCGAAACACATGATATTCCTTCAAATTAATGCGAAGTAGAAGGCTTATTCTCAAAGCCATGCGACACAAATGATTTAGCTTCAAATACTTGCGATATAATTGATATAGCATCAAATGCAGGCGAAACAAACGAGTTAGCTTCAAATGTGTGCGAAACACATGATTTAGCTTCAAATCAATGCGAAGTAGAAGGCTTAGCTTCAAAGCCATGCGACACAAATGGTTTAGCTTCAAATACTTGCGATACAATTGATATAGCTTCAAATGCATGCGAAACAAACGAGTTAGCTTCAAATCCAAGCGAAACACATGATTTAGTTCCAAATCAATGCGAAGTAGGAGGCTTATCCTCAAAGCCATGCGACACAAATGATTCAGCTTCAAATACTTGCGATATAATTGATTTAGCTTCAAATGCAGGCGAAACAAACGAGTTAGCTTCAAATCCCAGCGAAACACATGGTTTAGTTTCAAATCAATGCGAAGTAGAAGGCTTAGCTTCACATACATGAGAAACAAATGATTTAGCTTCAGATAATTGCGATATAATTGATAAAGCTTCAAATGCAGGCGAAACAAACGAGTTAGATTCAAATCCAAGCAAAACAGATGATTTAGTTTCAAATCAATGCGAAGTAGAAGGCTTAGCTTCAAATCCATGCGAAACAAATGATTTAGGTTCAGATACTTGCGATATAAGTGATATAGCTTCAAATGCAGGCGAAACAAACGAGTTAGCTTCAAATCCAAGAGAAACACATGATTTAGCTTCAAATTCATGCGAAACACATGGTTTAGCTTCATATTCTTGCGAAACAAATGGTTTAGATTCAGATACTTGTGATAAACGTGATTTAGCTTCAACCGCATGCGAAACAAACGAGTTAGCTTTAAAATCAAGCTAGACACATGATTTAGCTTCAAATCAATGCGAAGTAGATGGCTTAGCTTCATATCCATGCGAAACAAATGACTTAGCATCAACTACTTGCGAATATAAGTGATACAGCTTCAAATGCATGCGAAACAACCGAGTTAGCATCAAATCCAAGCGAAACTCATGATTTAGATAAAAATCAATGCGAAGTAGAAGGCGTAGCTTCAAATCCATGCGGAACGAATGATTTAGCTTCAAATACTTGCGATATACGTGATATTGATTCAACTGCAGGCGAAACAAACGAGGTAGCTTCAAATCCATGCGAAACAAATGATTTTTCATCAAATACTTGCGATACAAGTGAACTAGCTTCAAATGCAGGCGAAACAAACGAGTTAGCATCAAGTCCAAGCGAAACACATGGTTTAGTTTCAAATCAATGCGAACTAGGAGGCTTATCCTCAAAGCCATGCGACACAAATGATTTAGCTTCAAATACTTGCGATACAAATGATATAATATCAAATGCAGGCGAAACAAACGAGTTAGCCTCAAATCCAAGCGAAACACATGATTTAGTTTCAAATCAATGCGAAGTAGAAGGCTTAGATTCAAATCCATGCGAAACAAATGATTTAGCTTCACATACTTGCGATATAATTGATATAGCTTCAAATGCAGGCGAAACAAATGATTTTTCTTCAAATACTTGCGATACAAGTGAACTAGCTTCAAATGCAGGCGAAACAAACGAGCTAGCTTCAAATCCAGGCGAAACACATGGTTTAGCTTCATATTCTTCCGAAACAAATGTTTTAGCTTCATATACTTGAGATATAAATGATATAGCTTCAAATGCAGGCGAAACAGACGAGTTAGCTTCAAATCCCAGCGAAACACATGGTTTAGTTTCAAATCAATGCGAAGTAGAAGGCTTAGCTTCACATACATGAGAAACAAATGATTTAGCTTCAGATAATTGCGATATAATTGATAAAGCTTCATATGCAGGCGAAACAAACGAGTTAGATTCAAATCCAAGCAAAACAGATGACTTAGTTTCAAATCAATGCGAAGTAGAAGGCTTAGCTTCAAATCCATGCGAAACAAATGATTTAGGTTCAGATACTTGCGATATAAGTGATATAGCTTCAAATGCATGCGAAACAAACGAGTTAGCTTCAAATCCAAGCGAAACACATGATTTAGTACCAAATCAATGCGAAGTAGGAGGTTTAGCTTCAAATCCAAGCGAAACACATGATATTCCTTCAAATTAATGCGAAGTAGAAGGCTTATTCTCAAAGCCATGCGACACAAATGATTTAGCTTCAAATACTTGCGATATAATTGATATAGCATCAAATGCAGGCGAAACAAACGAGTTAGCTTCAAATGTGTGCGAAACACATGATTTAGCTTCAAATCAATGCGAAGTAGAAGGCTTAGCTTCAAAGCCATGCGACACAAATGGTTTAGCTTCAAATACTTGCGATACAATTGATATAGCTTCAAATGCATGCGAAACAAACGAGTTAGCTTCAAATCCAAGCGAAACACATGATTTAGTTCCAAATCAATGCGAAGTAGGAGGCTTATCCTCAAAGCCATGCGACACAAATGATTCAGCTTCAAATACTTGCGATATAATTGATTTAGCTTCAAATGCAGGCGAAACAAACGAGTTAGCTTCAAATCCCAGCGAAACACATGGTTTAGTTTCAAATCAATGCGAAGTAGAAGGCTTAGCTTCACATACATGAGAAACAAATGATTTAGCTTCAGATAATTGCGATATAATTGATAAAGCTTCAAATGCAGGCGAAACAAACGAGTTAGATTCAAATCCAAGCAAAACAGATGATTTAGTTTCAAATCAATGCGAAGTAGAAGGCTTAGCTTCAAATCCATGCGAAACAAATGATTTAGGTTCAGATACTTGCGATATAAGTGATATAGCTTCAAATGCAGGCGAAACAAACGAGTTAGCTTCAAATCCAAGAGAAACACATGATTTAGCTTCAAATTCATGCGAAACACATGGTTTAGCTTCATATTCTTGCGAAACAAATGGTTTAGATTCAGATACTTGTGATAAACGTGATTTAGCTTCAACCGCATGCGAAACAAACGAGTTAGCTTTAAAATCAAGCTAGACACATGATTTAGCTTCAAATCAATGCGAAGTAGATGGCTTAGCTTCATATCCATGCGAAACAAATGACTTAGCATCAACTACTTGCGAATATAAGTGATACAGCTTCAAATGCATGCGAAACAACCGAGTTAGCATCAAATCCAAGCGAAACTCATGATTTAGATAAAAATCAATGCGAAGTAGAAGGCGTAGCTTCAAATCCATGCGGAACGAATGATTTAGCTTCAAATACTTGCGATATACGTGATATTGATTCAACTGCAGGCGAAACAAACGAGGTAGCTTCAAATCCATGCGAAACAAATGATTTTTCATCAAATACTTGCGATACAAGTGAACTAGCTTCAAATGCAGGCGAAACAAACGAGTTAGCATCAAGTCCAAGCGAAACACATGGTTTAGTTTCAAATCAATGCGAACTAGGAGGCTTATCCTCAAAGCCATGCGACACAAATGATTTAGCTTCAAATACTTGCGATACAAATGATATAATATCAAATGCAGGCGAAACAAACGAGTTAGCCTCAAATCCAAGCGAAACACATGATTTAGTTTCAAATCAATGCGAAGTAGAAGGCTTAGATTCAAATCCATGCGAAACAAATGATTTAGCTTCACATACTTGCGATATAATTGATATAGCTTCAAATGCAGGCGAAACAAATGATTTTTCATCAAATACTTGCGATACAAGTGAACTAGCTTCAAATGCAGGCGAAACAAACGAGCTAGCTTCAAATCCAGGCGAAACACATGGTTTAGCTTCATATTCTTCCGAAACAAATGGTTTAGCTTCATATACTTGAGATATAAATGATATAGCTTCAAATGCAGGCGAAACAGACGAGTTAGCTTCAAATCCCAGCGAAACACATGGTTTAGTTTCAAATCAATGCGAAGTAGAAGGCTTAGCTTCACATACATAAGAAACAAATGATTTAGCTTCAGATAATTGCGATATAATTGATAAAGCTTCATATGCAGGCGAAACAAACGAGTTAGATTCAAATCCAAGCAAAACAGATGACTTAGTTTCAAATCAATGCGAAGTAGAAGGCTTAGCTTCAAATCCATGCGAAACAAATGATTTAGGTTCAGATACTTGCGATATAAGTGATATAGCTTCAAATGCAGGCGAAACAAACGAGTTAGCTTCAAATCCAAGCGAAACACATGATTTTGCTTCAAATCCATGCGATAGAAGTAATATAGCTTCAAATGCAGGCGAAACAAACGAGTTAGCATCAAATCCAAGCGAAACACATGGTTTAGTTTCAAATCAATGCGAACTAGGAGGCTTATCCTCAAAGCCATGCGACACAAATGATTTAGCTTCAAATACTTGCGATATAATTGATATAGCTTCAAATGCAGGCGGAATAAACGAGTTAGCTTCAAATCTATGTGAAACACATGAGTCAGCTTCTAATTCATGCGAAACACATGGTTTAGCTTCATATTCTTGCGAAACAAATGGTTTAGATTCCGATAATTGTGATAAACATTATTTAGCTTCAAATGAAGGCGAAACACATAATTTAGTTACAAACCAATGCGACGTAGAAGGCTTAGCTTCAAATCCATGCGAAACACATTATTTAGCATCAATTCCATGGGAGACAAATGATTTAGATTCAAATTCATGCGTAACATATGGTTTAGCTTCATATACTTGTGAAACAAATGGTTCAGCTTCTGATAATTGTGATAAACATGATTTGGCTTCAACTGCATACGAAACAAAAGAGTTAGCTTCAAATTCAAGGGAAATACATGATTTAGATTCAAATTAATGCGAAGTAGAAGGCTTATCCTCAAAGCCATGCGACACAAATGGTTTAGCTTCAAATACTTGCGATACAATTGATATAGCTTCAAATGCATGCGAAACAAACGAGTTAGCTTCAAATCCAAGCGAAACACATGATTTAGTTCCAAATCAATGCGAAGTAGTAGGCTTTGCTTCAAATCCAAGCGAAACACATGATTTACCTTCAAATTAATGCAAAGTGGAAGGCTTATGCTCAAAGCCATGCGACACAAATGATTTAGCTTCAAATACTTGCGATATAATTGATATAGCTTCAAATGCAGGCGAAACAAACGAGTTAGCTTCAAATCTGTGCGAAATACATGATTTAGTTCCAAATCAATACGAAGTAGAAGGCTTAGCTTCAAATCCAAGCGAAACACATGATTTACCTTCAAATTAATGCAAAGTGGAAGGCTTATGCTCAAAGCCATGCGACACAAATGATTTAGCTTCAAATACTTGCGATATAATTGATATAGCTTCAAATGCAGGCGAAACAAACGAGTTAGCTTCAAATCTGTGCGAAATACATGATTTAGCTTCAAATTCATGCGAAACACATGGTTTAGCATCATATTCTTGCGAAACAAATGGTTTAGATTCAGATAATTGTGATAAACATGATTTAGCTTCAAATGCAGGCGAAACAAACGAGTTAGCTTCAAATCCAAGCGAAACACATGATTTAGTACCAAATCAATGCGAAGTAGGAGGTTTAGCTTCAAATCCAAGCGAAACACATGATATTCCTTCAAATTAATGCGAAGTAGAAGGCTTATTCTCAAAGCCATGCGACACAAATGATTTAGCTTCAAATACTTGCGATATAATTGATATAGCATCAAATGCAGGCGAAACAAACGAGTTAGCTTCAAATGTGTGCGAAACACATGATTTAGCTTCAAATCAATGCGAAGTAGAAGGCTTAGCTTCAAAGCCATGCGACACAAATGGTTTAGCTTCAAATACTTGCGATACAATTGATATAGCTTCAAATGCATGCGAAACAAACGAGTTAGCTTCAAATCCAAGCGAAACACATGATTTAGTTCCAAATCAATGCGAAGTAGGAGGCTTATCCTCAAAGCCATGCGACACAAATGATTCAGCTTCAAATACTTGCGATATAATTGATTTAGCTTCAAATGCAGGCGAAACAAACGAGTTAGCTTCAAATCCCAGCGAAACACATGGTTTAGTTTCAAATCAATGCGAAGTAGAAGGCTTAGCTTCACATACATGAGAAACAAATGATTTAGCTTCAGATAATTGCGATATAATTGATAAAGCTTCAAATGCAGGCGAAACAAACGAGTTAGATTCAAATCCAAGCAAAACAGATGATTTAGTTTCAAATCAATGCGAAGTAGAAGGCTTAGCTTCAAATCCATGCGAAACAAATGATTTAGGTTCAGATACTTGCGATATAAGTGATATAGCTTCAAATGCAGGCGAAACAAACGAGTTAGCTTCAAATCCAAGAGAAACACATGATTTAGCTTCAAATTCATGCGAAACACATGGTTTAGCTTCATATTCTTGCGAAACAAATGGTTTAGATTCAGATACTTGTGATAAACGTGATTTAGCTTCAACCGCATGCGAAACAAACGAGTTAGCTTTAAAATCAAGCTAGACACATGATTTAGATTCAAATCAATGCGAAGTAGATGGCTTAGCTTCATATCCATGCGAAACAAATGACTTAGCATCAACTACTTGCGAATATAAGTGATACAGCTTCAAATGCATGCGAAACAACCGAGTTAGCATCAAATCCAAGCGAAACTCATGATTTAGATAAAAATCAATGCGAAGTAGAAGGCGTAGCTTCAAATCCATGCGGAACGAATGATTTAGCTTCAAATACTTGCGATATACGTGATATTGATTCAACTGCAGGCGAAACAAACGAGGTAGCTTCAAATCCATGCGAAACAAATGATTTTTCATCAAATACTTGCGATACAAGTGAACTAGCTTCAAATGCAGGCGAAACAAACGAGTTAGCATCAAGTCCAAGCGAAACACATGGTTTAGTTTCAAATCAATGCGAACTAGGAGGCTTATCCTCAAAGCCATGCGACACAAATGATTTAGCTTCAAATACTTGCGATACAAATGATATAATATCAAATGCAGGCGAAACAAACGAGTTAGCCTCAAATCCAAGCGAAACACATGATTTAGTTTCAAATCAATGCGAAGTAGAAGGCTTAGATTCAAATCCATGCGAAACAAATGATTTAGCTTCACATACTTGCGATATAATTGATATAGCTTCAAATGCAGGCGAAACAAATGATTTTTCATCAAATACTTGCGATACAAGTGAACTAGCTTCAAATGCAGGCGAAACAAACGAGCTAGCTTCAAATCCAGGCGAAACACATGGTTTAGCTTCATATTCTTCCGAAACAAATGGTTTAGCTTCATATACTTGAGATATAAATGATATAGCTTCAAATGCAGGCGAAACAGACGAGTTAGCTTCAAATCCCAGCGAAACACATGGTTTAGTTTCAAATCAATGCGAAGTAGAAGGCTTAGCTTCACATACATGAGAAACAAATGATTTAGCTTCAGATAATTGCGATATAATTGATAAAGCTTCATATGCAGGCGAAACAAACGAGTTAGATTCAAATCCAAGCAAAACAGATGACTTAGTTTCAAATCAATGCGAAGTAGAAGGCTTAGCTTCAAATCCATGCGAAACAAATGATTTAGGTTCAGATACTTGCGATATAAGTGATATAGCTTCAAATGCAGGCGAAACAAACGAGTTAGCTTCAAATCCAAGCGAAACACATGATTTTGCTTCAAATCCATGCGATAGAAGTAATATAGCTTCAAATGCAGGCGAAACAAACGAGTTAGCATCAAATCCAAGCGAAACACATGGTTTAGTTTCAAATCAATGCGAACTAGGAGGCTTATCCTCAAAGCCATGCGACACAAATGATTTAGCTTCAAATACTTGCGATATAATTGATATAGCTTCAAATGCAGGCGGAATAAACGAGTTAGCTTCAAATCTATGTGAAACACATGAGTCAGCTTCTAATTCATGCGAAACACATGGTTTAGCTTCATATTCTTGCGAAACAAATGGTTTAGATTCCGATAATTGTGATAAACATTATTTAGCTTCAAATGAAGGCGAAACACATAATTTAGTTACAAACCAATGCGACGTAGAAGGCTTAGCTTCAAATCCATGCGAAACACATTATTTAGCATCAATTCCATGGGAGACAAATGATTTAGATTCAAATTCATGCGTAACATATGGTTTAGCTTCATATACTTGTGAAACAAACGGTTTAGCTTCTGATAATTGTGATAAACATGATTTGGCTTCAACTGCATACGAAACAAAAGAGTTAGCTTCAAATTCAAGGGAAACACATGATTTAGATTCAAATTAATGCGAAGTAGAAGGCTTATCCTCAAAGCCATGCGACACAAATGGTTTAGCTTCAAATACTTGCGATACAATTGATATAGCTTCAAATGCATGCGAAACAAACGAGTTAGCTTCAAATCCAAGCGAAACACATGATTTAGTTCCAAATCAATGCGAAGTAGTAGGCTTTGCTTCAAATCCAAGCGAAACACATGATTTACCTTCAAATTAATGCAAAGTGGAAGGCTTATGCTCAAAGCCATGCGACACAAATGATTTAGCTTCAAATACTTGCGATATAATTGATATAGCTTCAAATGCAGGCGAAACAAACGAGTTAGCTTCAAATCTGTGCGAAATACATGATTTAGTTCCAAATCAATACGAAGTAGAAGGCTTAGCTTCAAATCCAAGCGAAACACATGATTTACCTTCAAATTAATGCAAAGTGGAAGGCTTATGCTCAAAGCCATGCGACACAAATGATTTAGCTTCAAATACTTGCGATATAATTGATATAGCTTCAATTGCAGGCGAAACAAACGAGTTAGCTTCAAATCTGTGCGAAATACATGATTTAGCTTCAAATTCATGCGAAACACATGGTTTAGCATCATATTCTTGCGAAACAAATGGTTTAGATTCAGATAATTGTGATAAACATGATTTAGCTTCAAATGCAGGCGAAACAAACGAGTTACCTTCAAATCCAAGCAAAACACCTGAGTTACCTTCAAATTAATGCAAAGTAGAAGGCTTATCTTCAATGCCATGCGACACAAATGATTTAGCTTCAAATACTTGCGATAGAAGTGATATAGCTTCAATGCAGGCGAAAGAAACGAGTTAGCTTCAAAGCCATGCAACACAAATGATTTAGCTTCATATACTTGCGATATAAATGATATAGCTTCAAATGCAGGCGAAACAAACGAGTTAGCTTCAAATCCAAGCGAAACTCATGATTTAGCTTCAAATCCATGCGAAACACATGGTTTAGCTTCATATTCTTGCGAAACAAATGGTTTAGATTCAGATACTTGTGATAAACATAATTTAGCTTCAAATGCAGGCGAAACAAACGAGTTAGTTTCACATCCATGCGAAACACATGATTTAGCTTCAAATCCATGCGAAACACATGATTTAGTTTCAAATCAATGCGAAGTAGTCGACATAGCTTCATATCCATGCGGAACAAATGATTTAGCTTCACATACTAGCGATATAAATGATATAGCCTCAAATGCAGGCGAAACAAACGAGTTAGCTTCAAATCCAAGCGAAGCACGTGATTTACCTTCAAATTAATGCGAAGTAGAAGGCTTATCCTCAAAGCAATGCGACACAAATGATTTAGCTTCAAATACTTGCGATACAATTGATATAGCTTCAAATGCATGCGAAACAAACGAGTTAGCTTCAAATCCAAGCGAAACACATGATTTAGTACCAAATCAATGCGAAGTAGGAGGTTTAGCTTCAAATCCAAGCGAAACACATGATATTCCTTCAAATTAATGCGAAGTAGAAGGCTTATTCTCAAAGCCATGCGACACAAATGATTTAGCTTCAAATACTTGCGATATAATTGATATAGCATCAAATGCAGGCGAAACAAACGAGTTAGCTTCAAATGTGTGCGAAACACATGATTTAGCTTCAAATCAATGCGAAGTAGAAGGCTTAGCTTCAAAGCCATGCGACACAAATGGTTTAGCTTCAAATACTTGCGATACAATTGATATAGCTTCAAATGCATGCGAAACAAACGAGTTAGCTTCAAATCCAAGCGAAACACATGATTTAGTTCCAAATCAATGCGAAGTAGGAGGCTTATCCTCAAAGCCATGCGACACAAATGATTCAGCTTCAAATACTTGCGATATAATTGATTTAGCTTCAAATGCAGGCGAAACAAACGAGTTAGCTTCAAATCCCAGCGAAACACATGGTTTAGTTTCAAATCAATGCGAAGTAGAAGGCTTAGCTTCACATACATGAGAAACAAATGATTTAGCTTCAGATAATTGCGATATAATTGATAAAGCTTCAAATGCAGGCGAAACAAACGAGTTAGATTCAAATCCAAGCAAAACAGATGATTTAGTTTCAAATCAATGCGAAGTAGAAGGCTTAGCTTCAAATCCATGCGAAACAAATGATTTAGGTTCAGATACTTGCGATATAAGTGATATAGCTTCAAATGCAGGCGAAACAAACGAGTTAGCTTCAAATCCAAGAGAAACACATGATTTAGCTTCAAATTCATGCGAAACACATGGTTTAGCTTCATATTCTTGCGAAACAAATGGTTTAGATTCAGATACTTGTGATAAACGTGATTTAGCTTCAACCGCATGCGAAACAAACGAGTTAGCTTTAAAATCAAGCTAGACACATGATTTAGCTTCAAATCAATGCGAAGTAGATGGCTTAGCTTCATATCCATGCGAAACAAATGACTTAGCATCAACTACTTGCGAATATAAGTGATACAGCTTCAAATGCATGCGAAACAACCGAGTTAGCATCAAATCCAAGCGAAACTCATGATTTAGATAAAAATCAATGCGAAGTAGAAGGCGTAGCTTCAAATCCATGCGGAACGAATGATTTAGCTTCAAATACTTGCGATATACGTGATATTGATTCAACTGCAGGCGAAACAAACGAGGTAGCTTCAAATCCATGCGAAACAAATGATTTTTCATCAAATACTTGCGATACAAGTGAACTAGCTTCAAATGCAGGCGAAACAAACGAGTTAGCATCAAGTCCAAGCGAAACACATGGTTTAGTTTCAAATCAATGCGAACTAGGAGGCTTATCCTCAAAGCCATGCGACACAAATGATTTAGCTTCAAATACTTGCGATACAAATGATATAATATCAAATGCAGGCGAAACAAACGAGTTAGCCTCAAATCCAAGCGAAACACATGATTTAGTTTCAAATCAATGCGAAGTAGAAGGCTTAGATTCAAATCCATGCGAAACAAATGATTTAGCTTCACATACTTGCGATATAATTGATATAGCTTCAAATGCAGGCGAAACAAATGATTTTTCATCAAATACTTGCGATACAAGTGAACTAGCTTCAAATGCAGGCGAAACAAACGAGCTAGCTTCAAATCCAGGCGAAACACATGGTTTAGCTTCATATTCTTCCGAAACAAATGGTTTAGCTTCATATACTTGAGATATAAATGATATAGCTTCAAATGCAGGCGAAACAGACGAGTTAGCTTCAAATCCCAGCGAAACACATGGTTTAGTTTCAAATCAATGCGAAGTAGAAGGCTTAGCTTCACATACATGAGAAACAAATGATTTAGCTTCAGATAATTGCGATATAATTGATAAAGCTTCATATGCAGGCGAAACAAACGAGTTAGATTCAAATCCAAGCAAAACAGATGACTTAGTTTCAAATCAATGCGAAGTAGAAGGCTTAGCTTCAAATCCATGCGAAACAAATGATTTAGGTTCAGATACTTGCGATATAAGTGATATAGCTTCAAATGCAGGCGAAACAAACGAGTTAGCTTCAAATCCAAGCGAAACACATGATTTTGCTTCAAATCCATGCGATAGAAGTAATATAGCTTCAAATGCAGGCGAAACAAACGAGTTAGCATCAAATCCAAGCGAAACACATGGTTTAGTTTCAAATCAATGCGAACTAGGAGGCTTATCCTCAAAGCCATGCGACACAAATGATTTAGCTTCAAATACTTGCGATATAATTGATATAGCTTCAAATGCAGGCGGAATAAACGAGTTAGCTTCAAATCTATGTGAAACACATGAGTCAGCTTCTAATTCATGCGAAACACATGGTTTAGCTTCATATTCTTGCGAAACAAATGGTTTAGATTCCGATAATTGTGATAAACATTATTTAGCTTCAAATGAAGGCGAAACACATAATTTAGTTACAAACCAATGCGACGTAGAAGGCTTAGCTTCAAATCCATGCGAAACACATTATTTAGCATCAATTCCATGGGAGACAAATGATTTAGATTCAAATTCATGCGTAACATATGGTTTAGCTTCATATACTTGTGAAACAAACGGTTTAGCTTCTGATAATTGTGATAAACATGATTTGGCTTCAACTGCATACGAAACAAAAGAGTTAGCTTCAAATTCAAGGGAAACACATGATTTAGATTCAAATTAATGCGAAGTAGAAGGCTTATCCTCAAAGCCATGCGACACAAATGGTTTAGCTTCAAATACTTGCGATACAATTGATATAGCTTCAAATGCATGCGAAACAAACGAGTTAGCTTCAAATCCAAGCGAAACACATGATTTAGTTCCAAATCAATGCGAAGTAGTAGGCTTTGCTTCAAATCCAAGCGAAACACATGATTTACCTTCAAATTAATGCAAAGTGGAAGGCTTATGCTCAAAGCCATGCGACACAAATGATTTAGCTTCAAATACTTGCGATATAATTGATATAGCTTCAAATGCAGGCGAAACAAACGAGTTAGCTTCAAATCTGTGCGAAATACATGATTTAGTTCCAAATCAATACGAAGTAGAAGGCTTAGCTTCAAATCCAAGCGAAACACATGATTTACCTTCAAATTAATGCAAAGTGGAAGGCTTATGCTCAAAGCCATGCGACACAAATGATTTAGCTTCAAATACTTGCGATATAATTGATATAGCTTCAATTGCAGGCGAAACAAACGAGTTAGCTTCAAATCTGTGCGAAATACATGATTTAGCTTCAAATTCATGCGAAACACATGGTTTAGCATCATATTCTTGCGAAACAAATGGTTTAGATTCAGATAATTGTGATAAACATGATTTAGCTTCAAATGCAGGCGAAACAAACGAGTTACCTTCAAATCCAAGCAAAACACCTGAGTTACCTTCAAATTAATGCAAAGTAGAAGGCTTATCTTCAATGCCATGCGACACAAATGATTTAGCTTCAAATACTTGCGATAGAAGTGATATAGCTTCAATGCAGGCGAAAGAAACGAGTTAGCTTCAAAGCCATGCAACACAAATGATTTAGCTTCATATACTTGCGATATAAATGATATAGCTTCAAATGCAGGCGAAACAAACGAGTTAGCTTCAAATCCAAGCGAAACTCATGATTTAGCTTCAAATCCATGCGAAACACATGGTTTAGCTTCATATTCTTGCGAAACAAATGGTTTAGATTCAGATACTTGTGATAAACATAATTTAGCTTCAAATGCAGGCGAAACAAACGAGTTAGTTTCACATCCATGCGAAACACATGATTTAGCTTCAAATCCATGCGAAACACATGATTTAGTTTCAAATCAATGCGAAGTAGTCGACATAGCTTCATATCCATGCGGAACAAATGATTTAGCTTCACATACTAGCGATATAAATGATATAGCCTCAAATGCAGGCGAAACAAACGAGTTAGCTTCAAATCCAAGCGAAGCACGTGATTTACCTTCAAATTAATGCGAAGTAGAAGGCTTATCCTCAAAGCAATGCGACACAAATGATTTAGCTTCAAATACTTGCGATACAATTGATATAGCTTCAAATGCATGCGAAACAAACGAGTTAGCTTCAAATCCAAGCGAAACACATGATTTAGTACCAAATCAATGCGAAGTAGGAGGTTTAGCTTCAAATCCAAGCGAAACACATGATATTCCTTCAAATTAATGCGAAGTAGAAGGCTTATTCTCAAAGCCATGCGACACAAATGATTTAGCTTCAAATACTTGCGATATAATTGATATAGCATCAAATGCAGGCGAAACAAACGAGTTAGCTTCAAATGTGTGCGAAACACATGATTTAGCTTCAAATCAATGCGAAGTAGAAGGCTTAGCTTCAAAGCCATGCGACACAAATGGTTTAGCTTCAAATACTTGCGATACAATTGATATAGCTTCAAATGCATGCGAAACAAACGAGTTAGCTTCAAATCCAAGCGAAACACATGATTTAGTTCCAAATCAATGCGAAGTAGGAGGCTTATCCTCAAAGCCATGCGACACAAATGATTCAGCTTCAAATACTTGCGATATAATTGATTTAGCTTCAAATGCAGGCGAAACAAACGAGTTAGCTTCAAATCCCAGCGAAACACATGGTTTAGTTTCAAATCAATGCGAAGTAGAAGGCTTAGCTTCACATACATGAGAAACAAATGATTTAGCTTCAGATAATTGCGATATAATTGATAAAGCTTCAAATGCAGGCGAAACAAACGAGTTAGATTCAAATCCAAGCAAAACAGATGATTTAGTTTCAAATCAATGCGAAGTAGAAGGCTTAGCTTCAAATCCATGCGAAACAAATGATTTAGGTTCAGATACTTGCGATATAAGTGATATAGCTTCAAATGCAGGCGAAACAAACGAGTTAGCTTCAAATCCAAGAGAAACACATGATTTAGCTTCAAATTCATGCGAAACACATGGTTTAGCTTCATATTCTTGCGAAACAAATGGTTTAGATTCAGATACTTGTGATAAACGTGATTTAGCTTCAACCGCATGCGAAACAAACGAGTTAGCTTTAAAATCAAGCTAGACACATGATTTAGATTCAAATCAATGCGAAGTAGATGGCTTAGCTTCATATCCATGCGAAACAAATGACTTAGCATCAACTACTTGCGAATATAAGTGATACAGCTTCAAATGCATGCGAAACAACCGAGTTAGCATCAAATCCAAGCGAAACTCATGATTTAGATAAAAATCAATGCGAAGTAGAAGGCGTAGCTTCAAATCCATGCGGAACGAATGATTTAGCTTCAAATACTTGCGATATACGTGATATTGATTCAACTGCAGGCGAAACAAACGAGGTAGCTTCAAATCCATGCGAAACAAATGATTTTTCATCAAATACTTGCGATACAAGTGAACTAGCTTCAAATGCAGGCGAAACAAACGAGTTAGCATCAAGTCCAAGCGAAACACATGGTTTAGTTTCAAATCAATGCGAACTAGGAGGCTTATCCTCAAAGCCATGCGACACAAATGATTTAGCTTCAAATACTTGCGATACAAATGATATAATATCAAATGCAGGCGAAACAAACGAGTTAGCCTCAAATCCAAGCGAAACACATGATTTAGTTTCAAATCAATGCGAAGTAGAAGGCTTAGATTCAAATCCATGCGAAACAAATGATTTAGCTTCACATACTTGCGATATAATTGATATAGCTTCAAATGCAGGCGAAACAAATGATTTTTCATCAAATACTTGCGATACAAGTGAACTAGCTTCAAATGCAGGCGAAACAAACGAGCTAGCTTCAAATCCAGGCGAAACACATGGTTTAGCTTCATATTCTTCCGAAACAAATGGTTTAGCTTCATATACTTGAGATATAAATGATATAGCTTCAAATGCAGGCGAAACAGACGAGTTAGCTTCAAATCCCAGCGAAACACATGGTTTAGTTTCAAATCAATGCGAAGTAGAAGGCTTAGCTTCACATACATGAGAAACAAATGATTTAGCTTCAGATAATTGCGATATAATTGATAAAGCTTCATATGCAGGCGAAACAAACGAGTTAGATTCAAATCCAAGCAAAACAGATGACTTAGTTTCAAATCAATGCGAAGTAGAAGGCTTAGCTTCAAATCCATGCGAAACAAATGATTTAGGTTCAGATACTTGCGATATAAGTGATATAGCTTCAAATGCAGGCGAAACAAACGAGTTAGCTTCAAATCCAAGCGAAACACATGATTTTGCTTCAAATCCATGCGATAGAAGTAATATAGCTTCAAATGCAGGCGAAACAAACGAGTTAGCATCAAATCCAAGCGAAACACATGGTTTAGTTTCAAATCAATGCGAACTAGGAGGCTTATCCTCAAAGCCATGCGACACAAATGATTTAGCTTCAAATACTTGCGATATAATTGATATAGCTTCAAATGCAGGCGGAATAAACGAGTTAGCTTCAAATCTATGTGAAACACATGAGTCAGCTTCTAATTCATGCGAAACACATGGTTTAGCTTCATATTCTTGCGAAACAAATGGTTTAGATTCCGATAATTGTGATAAACATTATTTAGCTTCAAATGAAGGCGAAACACATAATTTAGTTACAAACCAATGCGACGTAGAAGGCTTAGCTTCAAATCCATGCGAAACACATTATTTAGCATCAATTCCATGGGAGACAAATGATTTAGATTCAAATTCATGCGTAACATATGGTTTAGCTTCATATACTTGTGAAACAAACGGTTTAGCTTCTGATAATTGTGATAAACATGATTTGGCTTCAACTGCATACGAAACAAAAGAGTTAGCTTCAAATTCAAGGGAAACACATGATTTAGATTCAAATTAATGCGAAGTAGAAGGCTTATCCTCAAAGCCATGCGACACAAATGGTTTAGCTTCAAATACTTGCGATACAATTGATATAGCTTCAAATGCATGCGAAACAAACGAGTTAGCTTCAAATCCAAGCGAAACACATGATTTAGTTCCAAATCAATGCGAAGTAGTAGGCTTTGCTTCAAATCCAAGCGAAACACATGATTTACCTTCAAATTAATGCAAAGTGGAAGGCTTATGCTCAAAGCCATGCGACACAAATGATTTAGCTTCAAATACTTGCGATATAATTGATATAGCTTCAAATGCAGGCGAAACAAACGAGTTAGCTTCAAATCTGTGCGAAATACATGATTTAGTTCCAAATCAATACGAAGTAGAAGGCTTAGCTTCAAATCCAAGCGAAACACATGATTTACCTTCAAATTAATGCAAAGTGGAAGGCTTATGCTCAAAGCCATGCGACACAAATGATTTAGCTTCAAATACTTGCGATATAATTGATATAGCTTCAATTGCAGGCGAAACAAACGAGTTAGCTTCAAATCTGTGCGAAATACATGATTTAGCTTCAAATTCATGCGAAACACATGGTTTAGCATCATATTCTTGCGAAACAAATGGTTTAGATTCAGATAATTGTGATAAACATGATTTAGCTTCAAATGCAGGCGAAACAAACGAGTTACCTTCAAATCCAAGCAAAACACCTGAGTTACCTTCAAATTAATGCAAAGTAGAAGGCTTATCTTCAATGCCATGCGACACAAATGATTTAGCTTCAAATACTTGCGATAGAAGTGATATAGCTTCAATGCAGGCGAAAGAAACGAGTTAGCTTCAAAGCCATGCAACACAAATGATTTAGCTTCATATACTTGCGATATAAATGATATAGCTTCAAATGCAGGCGAAACAAACGAGTTAGCTTCAAATCCAAGCGAAACTCATGATTTAGCTTCAAATCCATGCGAAACACATGGTTTAGCTTCATATTCTTGCGAAACAAATGGTTTAGATTCAGATACTTGTGATAAACATAATTTAGCTTCAAATGCAGGCGAAACAAACGAGTTAGTTTCACATCCATGCGAAACACATGATTTAGCTTCAAATCCATGCGAAACACATGATTTAGTTTCAAATCAATGCGAAGTAGTCGACATAGCTTCATATCCATGCGGAACAAATGATTTAGCTTCACATACTAGCGATATAAATGATATAGCCTCAAATGCAGGCGAAACAAACGAGTTAGCTTCAAATCCAAGCGAAGCACGTGATTTACCTTCAAATTAATGCGAAGTAGAAGGCTTATCCTCAAAGCAATGCGACACAAATGATTTAGCTTCAAATACTTGCGATACAATTGATATAGCTTCAAATGCATGCGAAACAAACGAGTTAGCTTCAAATCCAAGCGAAACACATGATTTAGTACCAAATCAATGCGAAGTAGGAGGTTTAGCTTCAAATCCAAGCGAAACACATGATATTCCTTCAAATTAATGCGAAGTAGAAGGCTTATTCTCAAAGCCATGCGACACAAATGATTTAGCTTCAAATACTTGCGATATAATTGATATAGCATCAAATGCAGGCGAAACAAACGAGTTAGCTTCAAATGTGTGCGAAACACATGATTTAGCTTCAAATCAATGCGAAGTAGAAGGCTTAGCTTCAAAGCCATGCGACACAAATGGTTTAGCTTCAAATACTTGCGATATAATTGATATAGCTTCAAATGCATGCGAAACAAACGAGTTAGCTTCAAATCCAAGCGAAACACATGATTTAGTTCCAAATCAATGCGAAGTAGGAGGCTTATCCTCAAAGCCATGCGACACAAATGATTCAGCTTCAAATACTTGCGATATAATTGATTTAGCTTCAAATGCAGGCGAAACAAACGAGTTAGCTTCAAATCCCAGCGAAACACATGGTTTAGTTTCAAATCAATGCGAAGTAGAAGGCTTAGCTTCACATACATGAGAAACAAATGATTTAGCTTCAGATAATTGCGATATAATTGATAAAGCTTCAAATGCAGGCGAAACAAACGAGTTAGATTCAAATCCAAGCAAAACAGATGATTTAGTTTCAAATCAATGCGAAGTAGAAGGCTTAGCTTCAAATCCATGCGAAACAAATGATTTAGGTTCAGATACTTGCGATATAAGTGATATAGCTTCAAATGCAGGCGAAACAAACGAGTTAGCTTCAAATCCAAGAGAAACACATGATTTAGCTTCAAATTCATGCGAAACACATGGTTTAGCTTCATATTCTTGCGAAACAAATGGTTTAGATTCAGATACTTGTGATAAACGTGATTTAGCTTCAACCGCATGCGAAACAAACGAGTTAGCTTTAAAATCAAGCTAGACACATGATTTAGCTTCAAATCAATGCGAAGTAGATGGCTTAGCTTCATATCCATGCGAAACAAATGACTTAGCATCAACTACTTGCGAATATAAGTGATACAGCTTCAAATGCATGCGAAACAACCGAGTTAGCATCAAATCCAAGCGAAACTCATGATTTAGATAAAAATCAATGCGAAGTAGAAGGCGTAGCTTCAAATCCATGCGGAACGAATGATTTAGCTTCAAATACTTGCGATATACGTGATATTGATTCAACTGCAGGCGAAACAAACGAGGTAGCTTCAAATCCATGCGAAACAAATGATTTTTCATCAAATACTTGCGATACAAGTGAACTAGCTTCAAATGCAGGCGAAACAAACGAGTTAGCATCAAGTCCAAGCGAAACACATGGTTTAGTTTCAAATCAATGCGAACTAGGAGGCTTATCCTCAAAGCCATGCGACACAAATGATTTAGCTTCAAATACTTGCGATACAAATGATATAATATCAAATGCAGGCGAAACAAACGAGTTAGCCTCAAATCCAAGCGAAACACATGATTTAGTTTCAAATCAATGCGAAGTAGAAGGCTTAGATTCAAATCCATGCGAAACAAATGATTTAGCTTCACATACTTGCGATATAATTGATATAGCTTCAAATGCAGGCGAAACAAATGATTTTTCATCAAATACTTGCGATACAAGTGAACTAGCTTCAAATGCAGGCGAAACAAACGAGCTAGCTTCAAATCCAGGCGAAACACATGGTTTAGCTTCATATTCTTCCGAAACAAATGGTTTAGCTTCATATACTTGAGATATAAATGATATAGCTTCAAATGCAGGCGAAACAGACGAGTTAGCTTCAAATCCCAGCGAAACACATGGTTTAGTTTCAAATCAATGCGAAGTAGAAGGCTTAGCTTCACATACATGAGAAACAAATGATTTAGCTTCAGATAATTGCGATATAATTGATAAAGCTTCATATGCAGGCGAAACAAACGAGTTAGATTCAAATCCAAGCAAAACAGATGACTTAGTTTCAAATCAATGCGAAGTAGAAGGCTTAGCTTCAAATCCATGCGAAACAAATGATTTAGGTTGAGATACTTGCGATATAAGTGATATAGCTTCAAATGCAGGCGAAACAAACGAGTTAGCTTCAAATCCAAGCGAAACACATGATTTTGCTTCAAATCCATGCGATAGAAGTAATATAGCTTCAAATGCAGGCGAAACAAACGAGTTAGCATCAAATCCAAGCGAAACACATGGTTTAGTTTCAAATCAATGCGAACTAGGAGGCTTATCCTCAAAGCCATGCGACACAAATGATTTAGCTTCAAATACTTGCGATATAACTGATATAGCTTCAAATGCAGGCGAAATAAACGAGTTAGCTTCAAATCTGTGCGAAACACATGATTTAGCTTCAAATTCATGCGAAACACATGGTTTAGCTTCATATTCTTGCGAAACAAATGGTTTAGATTCAGATACTTGTGATAAACATAATTTAGCTTCAAATGCAGGCGAAACAAACGAGTTAGTTTCACATCCATGCGAAACACATGATTTAGCTTCAAATCCATGCGAAACACATGATTTAGTTTCAAATCAATGCGAAGTAGTCGACATAGCTTCATATCCATGCGGAACAAATGATTTAGCTTCACATACTAGCGATATAAATGATATAGCCTCAAATGCAGGCGAAACAAACGAGTTAGCTTCAAATCCAAGCGAAGCACGTGATTTACCTTCAAATTAATGCGAAGTAGAAGGCTTATCCTCAAAGCAATGCGACACAAATGATTTAGCTTCAAATACTTGCGATACAATTGATATAGCTTCAAATGCATGCGAAACAAACGAGTTAGCTTCAAATCCAAGCGAAACACATGATTTAGTACCAAATCAATGCGAAGTAGGAGGTTTAGCTTCAAATCCAAGCGAAACACATGATATTCCTTCAAATTAATGCGAAGTAGAAGGCTTATTCTCAAAGCCATGCGACACAAATGATTTAGCTTCAAATACTTGCGATATAATTGATATAGCATCAAATGCAGGCGAAACAAACGAGTTAGCTTCAAATGTGTGCGAAACACATGATTTAGCTTCAAATCAATGCGAAGTAGAAGGCTTAGCTCCAAAGCCATGCGACACAAATGGTTTAGCTTCAAATACTTGCGATACAATTGATATAGCTTCAAATGCATGCGAAACAAACGAGTTAGCTTCAAATCCAAGCGAAACACATGATTTAGTTCCAAATCAATGCGAAGTAGGAGGCTTATCCTCAAAGCCATGCGACACAAATGATTCAGCTTCAAATACTTGCGATATAATTGATTTAGCTTCAAATGCAGGCGAAACAAACGAGTTAGCTTCAAATCCCAGCGAAACACATGGTTTAGTTTCAAATCAATGCGAAGTAGAAGGCTTAGCTTCACATACATGAGAAACAAATGATTTAGCTTCAGATAATTGCGATATAATTGATAAAGCTTCAAATGCAGGCGAAACAAACGAGTTAGATTCAAATCCAAGCAAAACAGATGATTTAGTTTCAAATCAATGCGAAGTAGAAGGCTTAGCTTCAAATCCATGCGAAACAAATGATTTAGGTTCAGATACTTGCGATATAAGTGATATAGCTTCAAATGCAGGCGAAACAAACGAGTTAGCTTCAAATCCAAGAGAAACACATGATTTAGCTTCAAATTCATGCGAAACACATGGTTTAGCTTCATATTCTTGCGAAACAAATGGTTTAGATTCAGATACTTGTGATAAACGTGATTTAGCTTCAACCGCATGCGAAACAAACGAGTTAGCTTTAAAATCAAGCTAGACACATGATTTAGCTTCAAATCAATGCGAAGTAGATGGCTTAGCTTCATATCCATGCAAAACAAATGACTTAGCATCAACTACTTGCGAATATAAGTGATACAGCTTCAAATGCATGCGAAACAACCGAGTTAGCATCAAATCCAAGCGAAACTCATGATTTAGATAAAAATCAATGCGAAGTAGAAGGCGTAGCTTCAAATCCATGCGGAACGAATGATTTAGCTTCAAATACTTGCGATATACGTGATATTGATTCAACTGCAGGCGAAACAAACGAGGTAGCTTCAAATCCATGCGAAACAAATGATTTTTCATCAAATACTTGCGATACAAGTGAACTAGCTTCAAATGCAGGCGAAACAAACGAGTTAGCATCAAGTCCAAGCGAAACACATGGTTTAGTTTCAAATCAATGCGAACTAGGAGGCTTATCCTCAAAGCCATGCGACACAAATGATTTAGCTTCAAATACTTGCGATACAAATGATATAATATCAAATGCAGGCGAAACAAACGAGTTAGCCTCAAATCCAAGCGAAACACATGATTTAGTTTCAAATCAATGCGAAGTAGAAGGCTTAGATTCAAATCCATGCGAAACAAATGATTTAGCTTCACATACTTGCGATATAATTGATATAGCTTCAAATGCAGGCGAAACAAATGATTTTTCATCAAATACTTGCGATACAAGTGAACTAGCTTCAAATGCAGGCGAAACAAACGAGCTAGCTTCAAATCCAGGCGAAACACATGGTTTAGCTTCATATTCTTCCGAAACAAATGGTTTAGCTTCATATACTTGAGATATAAATGATATAGCTTCAAATGCAGGCGAAACAGACGAGTTAGCTTCAAATCCCAGCGAAACACATGGTTTAGTTTCAAATCAATGCGAAGTAGAAGGCTTAGCTTCACATACATGAGAAACAAATGATTTAGCTTCAGATAATTGCGATATAATTGATAAAGCTTCATATGCAGGCGAAACAAACGAGTTAGATTCAAATCCAAGCAAAACAGATGACTTAGTTTCAAATCAATGCGAAGTAGAAGGCTTAGCTTCAAATCCATGCGAAACAAATGATTTAGGTTCAGATACTTGCGATATAAGTGATATAGCTTCAAATGCAGGCGAAACAAACGAGTTAGCTTCAAATCCAAGCGAAACACATGATTTTGCTTCAAATCCATGCGATAGAAGTAATATAGCTTCAAATGCAGGCGAAACAAACGAGTTAGCATCAAATCCAAGCGAAACACATGGTTTTGTTTCAAATCAATGCGAACTAGGAGGCTTATCCTCAAAGCCATGCGACACAAATGATTTAGCTTCAAATACTTGCGATATAATTGATATAGCTTCAAATGCAGGCGGAATAAACGAGTTAGCTTCAAATCTATGTGAAACACATGAGTCAGCTTCTAATTCATGCGAAACACATGGTTTAGCTTCATATTCTTGCGAAACAAATGGTTTAGATTCCGATAATTGTGATAAACATTATTTAGCTTCAAATGAAGGCGAAACACATAATTTAGTTACAAACCAATGCGACGTAGAAGGCTTAGCTTCAAATCCATGCGAAACACATTATTTAGCATCAATTCCATGGGAGACAAATGATTTAGATTCAAATTCATGCGTAACATATGGTTTAGCTTCATATACTTGTGAAACAAATGGTTTAGCTTCTGATAATTGTGATAAACATGATTTGGCTTCAACTGCATACGAAACAAAAGAGTTAGCTTCAAATTCAAGGGAAACACATGATTTAGATTCAAATTAATGCGAAGTAGAAGGCTTATCCTCAAAGCCATGCGACACAAATGGTTTAGCTTCAAATACTTGCGATACAATTGATATAGCTTCAAATGCATGCGAAACAAACGAGTTAGCTTCAAATCCAAGCGAAACACATGATTTAGTTCCAAATCAATGCGAAGTAGTAGGCTTTGCTTCAAATCCAAGCGAAACACATGATTTACCTTCAAATTATTGCAAAGTGGAAGGCTTATGCTCAAAGCCATGCGACACAAATGATTTAGCTTCAAATACTTGCGATATAATTGATATAGCTTCAAATGCAGGCGAAACAAACGAGTTAGCTTCAAATCTGTGCGAAATACATGATTTAGTTCCAAATCAATACGAAGTAGAAGGCTTAGCTTCAAATCCAAGCGAAACACATGATTTACCTTCAAATTAATGCAAAGTGGAAGGCTTATGCTCAAAGCCATGCGACACAAATGATTTAGCTTCAAATACTTGCGATATAATTGATATAGCTTCAAATGCAGGCGAAACAAACGAGTTAGCTTCAAATCTGTGCGAAATACATGATTTAGCTTCAAATTCATGCGAAACACATGGTTTAGCATCATATTCTTGCGAAACAAATGGTTTAGATTCAGATAATTGTGATAAACATGATTTAGCTTCAAATGCAGGCGAAACAAACGAGTTACCTTCAAATCCAAGCAAAACACCTGAGTTACCTTCAAATTAATGCAAAGTAGAAGGCTTATCTTCAATGCCATGCGACACAAATGATTTAGCTTCAAATACTTGCGATAGAAGTGATATAGCTTCAATGCAGGCGAAAGAAACGAGTTAGCTTCAAAGCCATGCAACACAAATGATTTAGCTTCATATACTTGCGATATAAATGATATAGCTTCAAATGCAGGCGAAACAAACGAGTTAGCTTCAAATCCAAGCGAAACACATGGTTTAGTTTCAAATCAATGCGAAGTAGGAGGCTTATCCTCAAAGCCATGCGACACAAATGATTTAGCTTCAAATACTTGCGATATAACTGATATAGCTTCAAATGCAGGCGAAATAAACGAGTTAGCTTCAAATCTGTGCGAAACACATGATTTAGCTTCAAATCCATGCGAACCACATGATTTAGTTTCAAATCAATGTGAAGTAGAAGGCTTAGCTTCAAATCCATGCGAAACACATGATTTAGTTTCAAATCAATGCGAAGCAGAAGGCTTAGCTTCAAATCCATGCGAAACAAATGATTTAGTTTCACATACTTGCGATATAAATGATATAGCTTCAAATGCAGGCGAAACAAACGAGTTAGCTTCAAATCCAAGCGAAGCACGTGATTTACCTCCAAATTAATGCGAAGTAGAAGGCTTATCCTCAAAGCAATGCGACACAAATGATTTAGATTCAAATACTTGCGATACAATTGATATAGCTTCAAATGCATGCGAAACAAACGAGTTAGCTTCAAATCCAAGCGAAACACATGATTTAGTACCAAATCAATGCGAAGTAGAAGGTTTAGCTTCAAATCCAAGCGAAACACATGATATTCCTTCAAATTAATGCGAAGTAGAAGGCTTATTCTCAAAGCCATGCGACACAAATGATTTAGCTTCAAATACTTGCGATATAATTGATATAGCATCAAATGCAGGCGAAACAAACGAGTTAGCTTCAAATCTGTGCGAAACACATGATTTAGCTTCAAATCAATGCAAAGTAGAAGGCTTATCTTCAATGCCATGCGACACAAATGATTTAGCTTCAAATACTTGCGATATAATAGATATAGCTTCAAATGCAGGCGAAACAAACGAGTTAGCTTCAAATCTGTGCGAAACACATGATTTAGCTTCAAATTCATGCGAAACACATGGTTTAGCTTCATATTCTTGCGAAAAAAAAGGTTTAGATTCAGATACTTGTGATAAACATGATTTAGCTTCAAATGCAGGCGAAACAAACGAGTTGCCTTCAAATCCAAGCTAAACACCTGATTTACCTTCAAATTAATGCAAAGTAGAACGCTTATCTTCAAAGCCAAGCGACACAAATGATTTAGCTTCAAATACTTGCGATATAATTGATATAGCTTCAAATGCAGGCGAAACAAACGAGTTAGCTTCAAATCTGTGCGAAACACATGATTTAGCTTCAAATTCATGCGAAACACATGGTTTAGCTTCATATTCTTGCGAAACAAATGGTTTAGATTCAGATACTTGTGATAAACATAATTTAGCTTCAAATGCAGGCGAAACAAACGAGTTAGTTTCACATCCATGCGAAACACATGATTTAGCTTCAAATCCATGCGAAACACATGATTTAGTTTCAAATCAATGCGAAGTAGTCGACATAGCTTCATATCCATGCGGAACAAATGATTTAGCTTCACATACTAGCGATATAAATGATATAGCCTCAAATGCAGGCGAAACAAACGAGTTAGCTTCAAATCCAAGCAAAACACATGATTTAGTACCAAATCAATGCGAAGTAGAAGGCTTAGCTTCAAAGCCATGCGTCACAAATGATTTAGCTTCAAATACTTGCGATATAATTGATATAGCATCAACTGCAGGCGAAACAAACGAGTTAGCTTCAAATCTGTGCGAAACACATGATTTAGCTTCAAATCCATGCGAAACACATGATTTAGCTTCAAATCAATCCGAAGTAGAAGGCTTAGTTTCAAATCCAAGCGAAACACATGATTTAGTTTCACATACTTGCGATATAAATGATATAGCTTCAAATGCAGGCGAAACAAACGAGTTAGCTTCAAATCCAAGCGAAGCACGTGATTTACCTTCAAATTAATGCGAAGTAGAAGGCTTATCCTCAAAGCAATGCGACACAAATGATTTAGCTTCAAATACTTGCGATACAATTGATATAGCTTCAAATGCATGCGAAACAAACGAGTTAGCTTCAAATCCAAGCGAAACACATGATTTAGTACCAAATCAATGCGAAGTAGAAGGTTTAGCTTCAAATCCAAGCGAAACACATGATATTCCTTCAAATTAATGCGAAGTAGAAGGCTTATTCTCAAAGCCATGCGACACAAATGATTTAGCATCAAATACTTGCGATATAATTGATATAGCATCAAATGCAGGCGAAACAAACGAGTTAGCTTCAAATCTGTGCGAAACACATGATTTAGCTTCAAATTCATGCGAAACACATGGTTTAGCTTCATATTCTTGCGAAAAAAAAGGTTTAGATTCAGATACTTGTGATAAACATGATTTAGCTTCAAATGCAGGCGAAACAAACGAGTTGCATTCAAATCCAAGCTAAACACCTGATTTACCTTCAAATTAATGCAAAGTAGAAGGCTTATCTTCAAAGCCATGCGACACAAATGATTTAGCTTCAAATACTTGCGATATAATTGATATAGCTTCAAATGCAGGCGAAACAAACGAGTTAGCTTCAAATCTGTGCGAAACACATGATTTAGCTTCAAATTCATGCGAAACACATGGTTTAGCTTCATATTCTTGCGAAACAAATGGTTTAGATTCAGATACTTGTGATAAACATAATTTAGCTTCAAATGCAGGCGAAACAAACGAGTTAGTTTCACATCCATGCGAAACACATGATTTAGCTTCATATCCAAGCGAAACACATGATTTAGCTTCAAATCAATGCGAAGTAGAAGGCTTAGCTTCAAAGCCATGCGACACAAATGGTTTAGCTTCAAATACTTGCGATACAATTGATATAGCTTCAAATGCATGCGAAACAAACGAGTTAGCTTCAAATCCAAGCGAAACACATGATTTAGTTCCAAATCAATGCGAAGTAGAAGGCTTAGATTCAAATCCAAGCGAAACACATGATTTAGTTCCAAATCAATGCGAAGTAGAAGGCTTAGCTTCAAATCCAAGCGAAACACATGATTTACCTTCAAATTAATGCGAAGTAGAAGGCTTATCCTCAAAGCCATGCGACACAAATGATTCAGCTTCAAATACTTGCGATGTAATTGATTTAGCTTCAAATGCAAGCGAAACAAACGAGTTAGATTCAAATCCAAGCGAAACACATGATTTAGTTCCAAATCAATGCGAAGTAGAAGGCTTATCCTCAAAGCCATGCGACACAAATGATTTAGCTTCAAATACTTGCGATAGAAGTGATATAGCTTCAATGCAGGCGAAACAAACGAGTTAGCTTCAAAGCCATGTAACACAAATGATTTAGCTTCATATACTTGCGATATAAATGATATAGCTACAAATGCAGGCGAAACAAACGAGTTAGCTTCAAATCCAAGCGTAACACATGGTTTAGTTTCAAATCAATGCGAAGTAGGAGGCTTATCCTCAAAGCCATGCGACACAAATGATTTAGCTACAAATACTTGCGATATAACTGATATAGCTTGAAATGCAGGCGAAATAAACGAGTTAGCTTCAAATCTGTGCGAAACACATGATTTAGCTTCAAATCCATGCGAACCACATGCTTTAGTTTCAAATCAATGTGAAGTAGAAGGCTTAGCTTCAAATCCATGCGAAACACATGATTTAGTTTCAAATCAATGCGAAGCAGAAGGCTTAGCTTCAAATCCATGCGAAACAAATGATTTAGTTTCACATACTTGCGATATAAATGATATAGCTTCAAATGCAGGCGAAACAAACGAGTTAGCTTCAAATCCAAGCGAAGCACGTGATTTACCTTCAAATTAATGCGAAGTAGAAGGCTTAGCTTCAAAGCCATGCGACACAAATGATTTAGCTTCAAATACTTGCGATATAATTGATTTAGCTTCAAATGCAGGCGAAACAAACGAGTTAGCTTCAAATCCAGCCGAAACACATGGTTTAGCTTCATATTCTTCCGCAACAAATGTTTTAGCTTCATATACTTGAGATATAAATGATATAGCTTCAAATGCAGGCGAAACAGACGAGTTAGCTTCAAATCCCAGCGAAACACATGGTTTAGTTTCAAATCAATGCGAAGTAGAAGGCTTAGCTTCACATACATGAGAAACAAATGATTTAGCTTCAGATAATTGCGATATAATTGATAAAGCTTCAAATGCAGGCGAAACAAACGAGTTAGATTCAAATCCAAGCAAAACAGATGAATTAGTTTCAAATCAATGCGAAGTAGAAGACTTAGCTTCAAATCCGTGCGACACAAATGATTTAGATTCAAATACTTGCAATAGAAGTGATATAGCTTCAATGCAGACGAAACAAACGAGTTAGATTCAAAGCCATGCGACACAAATGGTTTAGCTTCAAATACTTGCGATACAATTGATATAGCTTCAAATGCATGCGAAACAAACGAGTTAGCTTCAAATCCAAGCGAAACACATGATTTAGTTCCAAAGCAATGCGAAGTAGAAGGCTTAGCTTCAAATCCATGCGAAACAAATGATTTAGTTTCACATACTTGCGATATAAATGATATAGCTTCAAATGCAGGCGAAACAAACGAGTTAGCTTCAAATCCAAGCGAAACACATGGTTTAGTTTCAAATGAATGCGAAGTAGGAGGCTTATCCTCAAAGCCATGCGACACAAATGATTTAGCTTCAAATACTTGCGATATAACTGATATAGCTTCAAATGCAGGCGATATAAACGAGTTAGCTTCAAATCTGTGCGAAACACATGATTTAGCTTCAAATCCATGCGAACCACATGATTTAGTTTCAAATCAATGTGAAGTAGAAGGCTTAGCTTCAAATCCATGCGAAACACATGATTTAGTTTCAAATCAATGCGAAGCAGAAGGCTTAGCTTCAAATCCATGCGAAACAAATGATTTAGCTTCAAATACTTGCGATATAATTGATATAGCATCAAATGCAGGCGAAACAAACGAGTTAGTTTCAAATCCAAGCGAAACACATGATTTAGTTCCAAATCAATGCTAAGTAGAAGGCTTAGCTTCAAATCCAAGCGAAACACATGATTTACCTTCAAATTAATGCGAAGTAGACGGCTTATCCTCAAAGCCATGCGACACAAATGATTCAGCTTCAAATACTTGCGATGTAATTGATTTAGCTTCAAATGCAAGCGAAACAAACGAGTTAGATTCAAATCCAAGCGAAACACATGATTTAGTTCCAAATCAATGCGAAGTAGAAGGCTTATCCTCAAAGCCATGCGACACAAATGATTTAGCTTCAAATACTTGCGATGGAAGTGATATAGCTTCAATGCAGGCGAAACAAACGAGTTAGCTTCAAAGCCATGTAACACAAATGATTTAGCTTCATATACTTGCGATATAAATGATATAGCTACAAATGCAGGCGAAACAAACGAGTTAGCTTCAAATCCAAGCGAAACACATGGTTTAGTTTCAAATCAATGCGAAGTAGGAGGCTTATCCTCAAAGCCATGCGACACAAATG
>NW_027477466.1:0-27500 GCF_051020955.1 Megalopta genalis
CCTACATTAGATTTCGTTCTAAATGCTTAATCCCTATGTAAAAACGTTAGTTAAGCAAGAATATCGTATTTTTAAAAAAATCTAATGATAGGATTTCCCAGAAAATTGAAAAAACCGAAAAATGTCAAGAGTAAAGTGCCATTTTCTGACATTAGATTTCGTTCTAAATGCTTAATCCCTATGTAGAAACGTTAGTTAAGCAAGAATATCGTATTTTTAAAAAAATCTAATGATAGGATTTTTCAGAAAATTGAAAAAACCGTAAAATGTCAAGAGTAAAGTGCCCTTATTTTAAACAATGTATCGTTCTAAATGCTTAATCCCTATGTAAAAAAGTTATTTAAGCAGGAATATGTTATTGAAAAAAATTAGAAAAATTTATTTTAGCCGTAAATCGAAAATAATGGATCGAGCGAATCGGTCGATTGCGCCGAGACGCGCTATGATGCAACAGACGAGCGATTGGAACGCCCGAATATTTTCAAAGTCCCAACGTACCGATCAAGAGTAAAGTACCATTTTCCTACATTAGATTTCGTTCTAAATGCTTAATCCCTATGTAAAAACGTTAGTTAAGCAAGAATATCGTATTTTTAAAAAAATCTAATGATAGGATTTCCCAGAAAATTGAAAAAACCGAAAAATGTCAAGAGTAAAGTGCCATTTTCTGACATTAGATTTCGTTCTAAATGCTTAATCCCTATGTAGAAACGTTAGTTAAGCAAGAATATCGTATTTTTAAAAAAATCTAATGATAGGATTTTTCAGAAAATTGAAAAAACCGTAAAATGTCAAGAGTAAAGTGCCCTTATTTTAAACAATGTATCGTTCTAAATGCTTAATCCCTATGTAAAAAAGTTATTTAAGCAGGAATATGTTATTGAAAAAAATTAGAAAAATTTATTTTAGCCGTAAATCGAAAATAATGGATCGAGCGAATCGGTCGATTGCGCCGAGACGCGCTATGATGCAACAGACGAGCGATTGGAACCCCCGAATATTTTCAAAGTCCCAACGTACCGATCAAGAGTAAAGTACCATTTTCCTACATTAGATTTCGTTCTAAATGCTTAATCCCTATGTAAAAACGTTAGTTAAGCAAGAATATCGTATTTTTAAAAAAATCTAATGATAGGATTTTCCAGAAAATTGAAAAAACCGAAAAATGTCAAGAGTAAAGTGCCATTTTCTGACATTAGATTTCGTTCTAAATGCTTAATCCCTATGTAGAAACGTTAGTTAAGCAAGAATATCGTATTTTTAAAAAAATCTAATGATAGGATTTTTCAGAAAATTGAAAAAACCGTAAAATGTCAAGAGTAAAGTGCCCTTATTTTAAACAATGTATCGTTCTAAATGCTTAATCCCTATGTAAAAAAGTTATTTAAGCAGGAATATGTTATTGAAAAAAATTAGAAAAATTTATTTTAGCCGTAAATCGAAAATAATGGATCGAGCGAATCGGTCGATTGCGCCGAGACGCGCTATGATGCAACAGACGAGCGATTGGAACGCCCGAATATTTTCAAAGTCCCAACGTACCGATCAAGAGTAAAGTACCATTTTCCTACATTAGATTTCGTTCTAAATGCTTAATCCCTATGTAAAAACGTTAGTTAAGCAAGAATATCGTATTTTTAAAAAAATCTAATGATAGGATTTTCCAGAAAATTGAAAAAACCGAAAAATGTCAAGAGTAAAGTGCCATTTTCTGACATTAGATTTCGTTCTAAATGCTTAATCCCTATGTAGAAACGTTAGTTAAGCAAGAATATCGTATTTTTAAAAAAATCTAATGATAGGATTTTCCAGAAAATTGAAAAAACCGAAAAATGTCAAGAGTAAAGTGCCATTTTCTGACATTAGATTTCGTTCTAAATGCTTAATCCCTATGTAGAAACGTTAGTTAAGCAAGAATATCGTATTTTTAAAAAAATCTAATGATAGGATTTTTCAGAAAATTGAAAAAACCGTAAAATGTCAAGAGTAAAGTGCCCTTATTTTAAACAATGTATCGTTCTAAATGCTTAATCCCTATGTAAAAAAGTTATTTAAGCAGGAATATGTTATTGAAAAAAATTAGAAAAATTTATTTTAGCCGTAAATCGAAAATAATGGATCGAGCGAATCGGTCGATTGCGCCGAGACGCGCTATGATGCAACAGACGAGCGATTGGAACGCCCGAATATTTTCAAAGTCCCAACGTACCGATCAAGAGTAAAGTACCATTTTCCTACATTAGATTTCGTTCTAAATGCTTAATCCCTATGTAAAAACGTTAGTTAAGCAAGAATATCGTATTTTTAAAAAAATCTAATGATAGGATTTCCCAGAAAATTGAAAAAACCGAAAAATGTCAAGAGTAAAGTGCCATTTTCTGACATTAGATTTCGTTCTAAATGCTTAATCCCTATGTAGAAACGTTAGTTAAGCAAGAATATCGTATTTTTAAAAAAATCTAATGATAGGATTTTTCAGAAAATTGAAAAAACCGTAAAATGTCAAGAGTAAAGTGCCCTTATTTTAAACAATGTATCGTTCTAAATGCTTAATCCCTATGTAAAAAAGTTATTTAAGCAGGAATATGTTATTGAAAAAAATTAGAAAAATTTATTTTAGCCGTAAATCGAAAATAATGGATCGAGCGAATCGGTCGATTGCGCCGAGACGCGCTATGATGCAACAGACGAGCGATTGGAACCCCCGAATATTTTCAAAGTCCCAACGTACCGATCAAGAGTAAAGTACCATTTTCCTACATTAGATTTCGTTCTAAATGCTTAATCCCTATGTAAAAACGTTAGTTAAGCAAGAATATCGTATTTTTAAAAAAATCTAATGATAGGATTTTCCAGAAAATTGAAAAAACCGAAAAATGTCAAGAGTAAAGTGCCATTTTCTGACATTAGATTTCGTTCTAAATGCTTAATCCCTATGTAGAAACGTTAGTTAAGCAAGAATATCGTATTTTTAAAAAAATCTAATGATAGGATTTTTCAGAAAATTGAAAAAACCGTAAAATGTCAAGAGTAAAGTGCCCTTATTTTAAACAATGTATCGTTCTAAATGCTTAATCCCTATGTAAAAAAGTTATTTAAGCAGGAATATGTTATTGAAAAAAATTAGAAAAATTTATTTTAGCCGTAAATCGAAAATAATGGATCGAGCGAATCGGTCGATTGCGCCGAGACGCGCTATGATGCAACAGACGAGCGATTGGAACGCCCGAATATTTTCAAAGTCCCAACGTACCGATCAAGAGTAAAGTACCATTTTCCTACATTAGATTTCGTTCTAAATGCTTAATCCCTATGTAAAAACGTTAGTTAAGCAAGAATATCGTATTTTTAAAAAAATCTAATGATAGGATTTTCCAGAAAATTGAAAAAACCGAAAAATGTCAAGAGTAAAGTGCCATTTTCTGACATTAGATTTCGTTCTAAATGCTTAATCCCTATGTAGAAACGTTAGTTAAGCAAGAATATCGTATTTTTAAAAAAATCTAATGATAGGATTTTCCAGAAAATTGAAAAAACCGAAAAATGTCAAGAGTAAAGTGCCATTTTCTGACATTAGATTTCGTTCTAAATGCTTAATCCCTATGTAGAAACGTTAGTTAAGCAAGAATATCGTATTTTTAAAAAAATCTAATGATAGGATTTTTCAGAAAATTGAAAAAACCGTAAAATGTCAAGAGTAAAGTGCCCTTATTTTAAACAATGTATCGTTCTAAATGCTTAATCCCTATGTAAAAAAGTTATTTAAGCAGGAATATGTTATTGAAAAAAATTAGAAAAATTTATTTTAGCCGTAAATCGAAAATAATGGATCGAGCGAATCGGTCGATTGCGCCGAGACGCGCTATGATGCAACAGACGAGCGATTGGAACGCCCGAATATTTTCAAAGTCCCAACGTACCGATCAAGAGTAAAGTACCATTTTCCTACATTAGATTTCGTTCTAAATGCTTAATCCCTATGTAAAAACGTTAGTTAAGCAAGAATATCGTATTTTTAAAAAAATCTAATGATAGGATTTCCCAGAAAATTGAAAAAACCGAAAAATGTCAAGAGTAAAGTGCCATTTTCTGACATTAGATTTCGTTCTAAATGCTTAATCCCTATGTAGAAACGTTAGTTAAGCAAGAATATCGTATTTTTAAAAAAATCTAATGATAGGATTTTTCAGAAAATTGAAAAAACCGTAAAATGTCAAGAGTAAAGTGCCCTTATTTTAAACAATGTATCGTTCTAAATGCTTAATCCCTATGTAAAAAAGTTATTTTAGCAGGAATATGTTATTGAAAAAAATTAGAAAAATTTATTTTAGCCGTAAATCGAAAATAATGGATCGAGCGAATCGGTCGATTGCGCCGAGACGCGCTATGATGCAACAGACGAGCGATTGGAACGCCCGAATATTTTCAAAGTCCCAACGTACCGATCAAGAGTAAAGTACCATTTTCCTACATTAGATTTCGTTCTAAATGCTTAATCCCTATGTAAAAACGTTAGTTAAGCAAGAATATCGTATTTTTAAAAAAATCTAATGATAGGATTTCCCAGAAAATTGAAAAAACCGAAAAATGTCAAGAGTAAAGTGCCATTTTCTGACATTAGATTTCGTTCTAAATGCTTAATCCCTATGTAGAAACGTTAGTTAAGCAAGAATATCGTATTTTTAAAAAAATCTAATGATAGGATTTTTCAGAAAATTGAAAAAACCGTAAAATGTCAAGAGTAAAGTGCCCTTATTTTAAACAATGTATCGTTCTAAATGCTTAATCCCTATGTAAAAAAGTTATTTTAGCAGGAATATGTTATTGAAAAAAATTAGAAAAATTTATTTTAGCCGTAAATCGAAAATAATGGATCGAGCGAATCGGTCGATTGCGCCGAGACGCGCTATGATGCAACAGACGAGCGATTGGAACGCCCGAATATTTTCAAAGTCCCAACGTACCGATCAAGAGTAAAGTACCATTTTCCTACATTAGATTTCGTTCTAAATGCTTAATCCCTATGTAAAAACGTTAGTTAAGCAAGAATATCGTATTTTTAAAAAAATCTAATGATAGGATTTCCCAGAAAATTGAAAAAACCGAAAAATGTCAAGAGTAAAGTGCCATTTTCTGACATTAGATTTCGTTCTAAATGCTTAATCCCTATGTAGAAACGTTAGTTAAGCAAGAATATCGTATTTTTAAAAAAATCTAATGATAGGATTTTTCAGAAAATTGAAAAAACCGTAAAATGTCAAGAGTAAAGTGCCCTTATTTTAAACATTATATCGTTCTAAATGCTTAATC
The DNA here is from genome assembly GCF_051020955.1 of Megalopta genalis. Lineage (NCBI taxonomy): Eukaryota > Metazoa > Arthropoda > Insecta > Hymenoptera > Halictidae > Megalopta > Megalopta genalis. Next base: position 5,311 of record NW_027477466.1, read on the forward strand.
CCTATGTAAAAAAGTTATTTAAGCAGGAATATGTTATTGAAAAAAATTAGAAAAATTTATTTTAGCCGTAAATCGAAAATAATGGATCGAGCGAATCGGTCGATTGCGCCGAGACGCGCTATGATGCAACAGACGAGCGATTGGAACGCCCGAATATTTTCAAAGTCCCAACGTACCGATCAAGAGTAAAGTACCATTTTCCTACATTAGATTTCGTTCTAAATGCTTAATCCCTATGTAAAAACGTTAGTTAAGCAAGAATATCGTATTTTTAAAAAAATCTAATGATAGGATTTCCCAGAAAATTGAAAAAACCGAAAAATGTCAAGAGTAAAGTGCCATTTTCTGACATTAGATTTCGTTCTAAATGCTTAATCCCTATGTAGAAACGTTAGTTAAGCAAGAATATCGTATTTTTAAAAAAATCTAATGATAGGATTTTTCAGAAAATTGAAAAAACCGTAAAATGTCAAGAGTAAAGTGCCCTTATTTTAAACAATGTATCGTTCTAAATGCTTAATCCCTATGTAAAAAAGTTATTTAAGCAGGAATATGTTATTGAAAAAAATTAGAAAAATTTATTTTAGCCGTAAATCGAAAATAATGGATCGAGCGAATCGGTCGATTGCGCCGAGACGCGCTATGATGCAACAGACGAGCGATTGGAACGCCCGAATATTTTCAAAGTCCCAACGTACCGATCAAGAGTAAAGTACCATTTTCCTACATTAGATTTCGTTCTAAATGCTTAATCCCTATGTAAAAACGTTAGTTAAGCAAGAATATCGTATTTTTAAAAAAATCTAATGATAGGATTTCCCAGAAAATTGAAAAAACCGAAAAATGTCAAGAGTAAAGTGCCATTTTCTGACATTAGATTTCGTTCTAAATGCTTAATCCCTATGTAGAAACGTTAGTTAAGCAAGAATATCGTATTTTTAAAAAAATCTAATGATAGGATTTTTCAGAAAATTGAAAAAACCGTAAAATGTCAAGAGTAAAGTGCCCTTATTTTAAACAATGTATCGTTCTAAATGCTTAATCCCTATGTAAAAAAGTTATTTAAGCAGGAATATGTTATTGAAAAAAATTAGAAAAATTTATTTTAGCCGTAAATCGAAAATAATGGATCGAGCGAATCGGTCGATTGCGCCGAGACGCGCTATGATGCAACAGACGAGCGATTGGAACCCCCGAATATTTTCAAAGTCCCAACGTACCGATCAAGAGTAAAGTACCATTTTCCTACATTAGATTTCGTTCTAAATGCTTAATCCCTATGTAAAAACGTTAGTTAAGCAAGAATATCGTATTTTTAAAAAAATCTAATGATAGGATTTTCCAGAAAATTGAAAAAACCGAAAAATGTCAAGAGTAAAGTGCCATTTTCTGACATTAGATTTCGTTCTAAATGCTTAATCCCTATGTAGAAACGTTAGTTAAGCAAGAATATCGTATTTTTAAAAAAATCTAATGATAGGATTTTCCAGAAAATTGAAAAAACCGAAAAATGTCAAGAGTAAAGTGCCATTTTCTGACATTAGATTTCGTTCTAAATGCTTAATCCCTATGTAGAAACGTTAGTTAAGCAAGAATATCGTATTTTTAAAAAAATCTAATGATAGGATTTTTCAGAAAATTGAAAAAACCGTAAAATGTCAAGAGTAAAGTGCCCTTATTTTAAACAATGTATCGTTCTAAATGCTTAATCCCTATGTAAAAAAGTTATTTTAGCAGGAATATGTTATTGAAAAAAATTAGAAAAATTTATTTTAGCCGTAAATCGAAAATAATGGATCGAGCGAATCGGTCGATTGCGCCGAGACGCGCTATGATGCAACAGACGAGCGATTGGAACGCCCGAATATTTTCAAAGTCCCAACGTACCGATCAAGAGTAAAGTACCATTTTCCTACATTAGATTTCGTTCTAAATGCTTAATCCCTATGTAAAAACGTTAGTTAAGCAAGAATATCGTATTTTTAAAAAAATCTAATGATAGGATTTCCCAGAAAATTGAAAAAACCGAAAAATGTCAAGAGTAAAGTGCCATTTTCTGACATTAGATTTCGTTCTAAATGCTTAATCCCTATGTAGAAACGTTAGTTAAGCAAGAATATCGTATTTTTAAAAAAATCTAATGATAGGATTTTTCAGAAAATTGAAAAAACCGTAAAATGTCAAGAGTAAAGTGCCCTTATTTTAAACAATGTATCGTTCTAAATGCTTAATCCCTATGTAAAAAAGTTATTTTAGCAGGAATATGTTATTGAAAAAAATTAGAAAAATTTATTTTAGCCGTAAATCGAAAATAATGGATCGAGCGAATCGGTCGATTGCGCCGAGACGCGCTATGATGCAACAGACGAGCGATTGGAACGCCCGAATATTTTCAAAGTCCCAACGTACCGATCAAGAGTAAAGTACCATTTTCCTACATTAGATTTCGTTCTAAATGCTTAATCCCTATGTAAAAACGTTAGTTAAGCAAGAATATCGTATTTTTAAAAAAATCTAATGATAGGATTTCCCAGAAAATTGAAAAAACCGAAAAATGTCAAGAGTAAAGTGCCATTTTCTGACATTAGATTTCGTTCTAAATGCTTAATCCCTATGTAGAAACGTTAGTTAAGCAAGAATATCGTATTTTTAAAAAAATCTAATGATAGGATTTCCCAGAAAATTGAAAAAACCGAAAAATGTCAAGAGTAAAGTGCCATTTTCTGACATTAGATTTCGTTCTAAATGCTTAATCCCTATGTAGAAACGTTAGTTAAGCAAGAATATCGTATTTTTAAAAAAATCTAATGATAGGATTTTTCAGAAAATTGAAAAAACCGTAAAATGTCAAGAGTAAAGTGCCCTTATTTTAAACATTATATCGTTCTAAATGCTTAATCCCTATGTAAAAAAGTTATTTAAGCAGGAATATGTTATTGAAAAAAATTAGAAAAATTTATTTTAGCCGTAAATCGAAAATAATGGATCGAGCGAATCGGTCGATTGCGCCGAGACGCGCTATGATGCAACAGACGAGCGATTGGAACGCCCGAATATTTTCAAAGTCCCAACGTACCGATCAAGAGTAAAGTACCATTTTCCTACATTAGATTTCGTTCTAAATGCTTAATCCCTATGTAAAAACGTTAGTTAAGCAAGAATATCGTATTTTTAAAAAAATCTAATGATAGGATTTCCCAGAAAATTGAAAAAACCGAAAAATGTCAAGAGTAAAGTGCCATTTTCTGACATTAGATTTCGTTCTAAATGCTTAATCCCTATGTAGAAACGTTAGTTAAGCAAGAATATCGTATTTTTAAAAAAATCTAATGATAGGATTTTTCGGAAAATTGAAAAAACCGTAAAATGTCAAGAGTAAAGTGCCCTTATTTTAAACAATGTATCGTTCTAAATGCTTAATCCCTATGTAAAAAAGTTATTTAAGCAGGAATATGTTATTGAAAAAAATTAGAAAAATTTATTTTAGCCGTAAATCGAAAATAATGGATCGAGCGAATCGGTCGATTGCGCCGAGACGCGCTATGATGCAACAGACGAGCGATTGGAACGCCCGAATATTTTCAAAGTCCCAACGTACCGATCAAGAGTAAAGTACCATTTTCCTACATTAGATTTCGTTCTAAATGCTTAATCCCTATGTAAAAACGTTAGTTAAGCAAGAATATCGTATTTTTAAAAAAATCTAATGATAGGATTTCCCAGAAAATTGAAAAAACCGAAAAATGTCAAGAGTAAAGTGCCATTTTCTGACATTAGATTTCGTTCTAAATGCTTAATCCCTATGTAGAAACGTTAGTTAAGCAAGAATATCGTATTTTTAAAAAAATCTAATGATAGGATTTTTCAGAAAATTGAAAAAACCGTAAAATGTCAAGAGTAAAGTGCCCTTATTTTAAACAATGTATCGTTCTAAATGCTTAATCCCTATGTAAAAAAGTTATTTTAGCAGGAATATGTTATTGAAAAAAATTAGAAAAATTTATTTTAGCCGTAAATCGAAAATAATGGATCGAGCGAATCGGTCGATTGCGCCGAGACGCGCTATGATGCAACAGACGAGCGATTGGAACGCCCGAATATTTTCAAAGTCCCAACGTACCGATCAAGAGTAAAGTACCATTTTCCTACATTAGATTTCGTTCTAAATGCTTAATCCCTATGTAAAAACGTTAGTTAAGCAAGAATATCGTATTTTTAAAAAAATCTAATGATAGGATTTCCCAGAAAATTGAAAAAACCGAAAAATGTCAAGAGTAAAGTGCCATTTTCTGACATTAGATTTCGTTCTAAATGCTTAATCCCTATGTAGAAACGTTAGTTAAGCAAGAATATCGTATTTTTAAAAAAATCTAATGATAGGATTTTTCAGAAAATTGAAAAAACCGTAAAATGTCAAGAGTAAAGTGCCCTTATTTTAAACAATGTATCGTTCTAAATGCTTAATCCCTATGTAAAAAAGTTATTTTAGCAGGAATATGTTATTGAAAAAAATTAGAAAAATTTATTTTAGCCGTAAATCGAAAATAATGGATCGAGCGAATCGGTCGATTGCGCCGAGACGCGCTATGATGCAACAGACGAGCGATTGGAACGCCCGAATATTTTCAAAGTCCCAACGTACCGATCAAGAGTAAAGTACCATTTTCCTACATTAGATTTCGTTCTAAATGCTTAATCCCTATGTAAAAACGTTAGTTAAGCAAGAATATCGTATTTTTAAAAAAATCTAATGATAGGATTTCCCAGAAAATTGAAAAAACCGAAAAATGTCAAGAGTAAAGTGCCATTTTCTGACATTAGATTTCGTTCTAAATGCTTAATCCCTATGTAGAAACGTTAGTTAAGCAAGAATATCGTATTTTTAAAAAAATCTAATGATAGGATTTTTCAGAAAATTGAAAAAACCGTAAAATGTCAAGAGTAAAGTGCCCTTATTTTAAACATTATATCGTTCTAAATGCTTAATCCCTATGTAAAAAAGTTATTTAAGCAGGAATATGTTATTGAAAAAAATTAGAAAAATTTATTTTAGCCGTAAATCGAAAATAATGGATCGAGCGAATCGGTCGATTGCGCCGAGACGCGCTATGATGCAACAGACGAGCGATTGGAACGCCCGAATATTTTCAAAGTCCCAACGTACCGATCAAGAGTAAAGTACCATTTTCCTACATTAGATTTCGTTCTAAATGCTTAATCCCTATGTAAAAACGTTAGTTAAGCAAGAATATCGTATTTTTAAAAAAATCTAATGATAGGATTTCCCAGAAAATTGAAAAAACCGAAAAATGTCAAGAGTAAAGTGCCATTTTCTGACATTAGATTTCGTTCTAAATGCTTAATCCCTATGTAGAAACGTTAGTTAAGCAAGAATATCGTATTTTTAAAAAAATCTAATGATAGGATTTTTCAGAAAATTGAAAAAACCGTAAAATGTCAAGAGTAAAGTGCCCTTATTTTAAACAATGTATCGTTCTAAATGCTTAATCCCTATGTAAAAAAGTTATTTAAGCAGGAATATGTTATTGAAAAAAATTAGAAAAATTTATTTTAGCCGTAAATCGAAAATAATGGATCGAGCGAATCGGTCGATTGCGCCGAGACGCGCTATGATGCAACAGACGAGCGATTGGAACGCCCGAATATTTTCAAAGTCCCAACGTACCGATCAAGAGTAAAGTACCATTTTCCTACATTAGATTTCGTTCTAAATGCTTAATCCCTATGTAAAAACGTTAGTTAAGCAAGAATATCGTATTTTTAAAAAAATCTAATGATAGGATTTCCCAGAAAATTGAAAAAACCGAAAAATGTCAAGAGTAAAGTGCCATTTTCTGACATTAGATTTCGTTCTAAATGCTTAATCCCTATGTAGAAACGTTAGTTAAGCAAGAATATCGTATTTTTAAAAAAATCTAATGATAGGATTTTTCAGAAAATTGAAAAAACCGTAAAATGTCAAGAGTAAAGTGCCCTTATTTTAAACAATGTATCGTTCTAAATGCTTAATCCCTATGTAAAAAAGTTATTTAAGCAGGAATATGTTATTGAAAAAAATTAGAAAAATTTATTTTAGCCGTAAATCGAAAATAATGGATCGAGCGAATCGGTCGATTGCGCCGAGACGCGCTATGATGCAACAGACGAGCGATTGGAACCCCCGAATATTTTCAAAGTCCCAACGTACCGATCAAGAGTAAAGTACCATTTTCCTACATTAGATTTCGTTCTAAATGCTTAATCCCTATGTAAAAACGTTAGTTAAGCAAGAATATCGTATTTTTAAAAAAATCTAATGATAGGATTTTCCAGAAAATTGAAAAAACCGAAAAATGTCAAGAGTAAAGTGCCATTTTCTGACATTAGATTTCGTTCTAAATGCTTAATCCCTATGTAGAAACGTTAGTTAAGCAAGAATATCGTATTTTTAAAAAAATCTAATGATAGGATTTTCCAGAAAATTGAAAAAACCGAAAAATGTCAAGAGTAAAGTGCCATTTTCTGACATTAGATTTCGTTCTAAATGCTTAATCCCTATGTAGAAACGTTAGTTAAGCAAGAATATCGTATTTTTAAAAAAATCTAATGATAGGATTTTTCAGAAAATTGAAAAAACCGTAAAATGTCAAGAGTAAAGTGCCCTTATTTTAAACAATGTATCGTTCTAAATGCTTAATCCCTATGTAAAAAAGTTATTTTAGCAGGAATATGTTATTGAAAAAAATTAGAAAAATTTATTTTAGCCGTAAATCGAAAATAATGGATCGAGCGAATCGGTCGATTGCGCCGAGACGCGCTATGATGCAACAGACGAGCGATTGGAACGCCCGAATATTTTCAAAGTCCCAACGTACCGATCAAGAGTAAAGTACCATTTTCCTACATTAGATTTCGTTCTAAATGCTTAATCCCTATGTAAAAACGTTAGTTAAGCAAGAATATCGTATTTTTAAAAAAATCTAATGATAGGATTTCCCAGAAAATTGAAAAAACCGAAAAATGTCAAGAGTAAAGTGCCATTTTCTGACATTAGATTTCGTTCTAAATGCTTAATCCCTATGTAGAAACGTTAGTTAAGCAAGAATATCGTATTTTTAAAAAAATCTAATGATAGGATTTTTCAGAAAATTGAAAAAACCGTAAAATGTCAAGAGTAAAGTGCCCTTATTTTAAACAATGTATCGTTCTAAATGCTTAATCCCTATGTAAAAAAGTTATTTTAGCAGGAATATGTTATTGAAAAAAATTAGAAAAATTTATTTTAGCCGTAAATCGAAAATAATGGATCGAGCGAATCGGTCGATTGCGCCGAGACGCGCTATGATGCAACAGACGAGCGATTGGAACGCCCGAATATTTTCAAAGTCCCAACGTACCGATCAAGAGTAAAGTACCATTTTCCTACATTAGATTTCGTTCTAAATGCTTAATCCCTATGTAAAAACGTTAGTTAAGCAAGAATATCGTATTTTTAAAAAAATCTAATGATAGGATTTCCCAGAAAATTGAAAAAACCGAAAAATGTCAAGAGTAAAGTGCCATTTTCTGACATTAGATTTCGTTCTAAATGCTTAATCCCTATGTAGAAACGTTAGTTAAGCAAGAATATCGTATTTTTAAAAAAATCTAATGATAGGATTTCCCAGAAAATTGAAAAAACCGAAAAATGTCAAGAGTAAAGTGCCATTTTCTGACATTAGATTTCGTTCTAAATGCTTAATCCCTATGTAGAAACGTTAGTTAAGCAAGAATATCGTATTTTTAAAAAAATCTAATGATAGGATTTTTCAGAAAATTGAAAAAACCGTAAAATGTCAAGAGTAAAGTGCCCTTATTTTAAACATTATATCGTTCTAAATGCTTAATCCCTATGTAAAAAAGTTATTTAAGCAGGAATATGTTATTGAAAAAAATTAGAAAAATTTATTTTAGCCGTAAATCGAAAATAATGGATCGAGCGAATCGGTCGATTGCGCCGAGACGCGCTATGATGCAACAGACGAGCGATTGGAACGCCCGAATATTTTCAAAGTCCCAACGTACCGATCAAGAGTAAAGTACCATTTTCCTACATTAGATTTCGTTCTAAATGCTTAATCCCTATGTAAAAACGTTAGTTAAGCAAGAATATCGTATTTTTAAAAAAATCTAATGATAGGATTTCCCAGAAAATTGAAAAAACCGAAAAATGTCAAGAGTAAAGTGCCATTTTCTGACATTAGATTTCGTTCTAAATGCTTAATCCCTATGTAGAAACGTTAGTTAAGCAAGAATATCGTATTTTTAAAAAAATCTAATGATAGGATTTTTCGGAAAATTGAAAAAACCGTAAAATGTCAAGAGTAAAGTGCCCTTATTTTAAACAATGTATCGTTCTAAATGCTTAATCCCTATGTAAAAAAGTTATTTAAGCAGGAATATGTTATTGAAAAAAATTAGAAAAATTTATTTTAGCCGTAAATCGAAAATAATGGATCGAGCGAATCGGTCGATTGCGCCGAGACGCGCTATGATGCAACAGACGAGCGATTGGAACGCCCGAATATTTTCAAAGTCCCAACGTACCGATCAAGAGTAAAGTACCATTTTCCTACATTAGATTTCGTTCTAAATGCTTAATCCCTATGTAAAAACGTTAGTTAAGCAAGAATATCGTATTTTTAAAAAAATCTAATGATAGGATTTCCCAGAAAATTGAAAAAACCGAAAAATGTCAAGAGTAAAGTGCCATTTTCTGACATTAGATTTCGTTCTAAATGCTTAATCCCTATGTAGAAACGTTAGTTAAGCAAGAATATCGTATTTTTAAAAAAATCTAATGATAGGATTTTTCAGAAAATTGAAAAAACCGTAAAATGTCAAGAGTAAAGTGCCCTTATTTTAAACAATGTATCGTTCTAAATGCTTAATCCCTATGTAAAAAAGTTATTTAAGCAGGAATATGTTATTGAAAAAAATTAGAAAAATTTATTTTAGCCGTAAATCGAAAATAATGGATCGAGCGAATCGGTCGATTGCGCCGAGACGCGCTATGATGCAACAGACGAGCGATTGGAACCCCCGAATATTTTCAAAGTCCCAACGTACCGATCAAGAGTAAAGTACCATTTTCCTACATTAGATTTCGTTCTAAATGCTTAATCCCTATGTAAAAACGTTAGTTAAGCAAGAATATCGTATTTTTAAAAAAATCTAATGATAGGATTTTCCAGAAAATTGAAAAAACCGAAAAATGTCAAGAGTAAAGTGCCATTTTCTGACATTAGATTTCGTTCTAAATGCTTAATCCCTATGTAGAAACGTTAGTTAAGCAAGAATATCGTATTTTTAAAAAAATCTAATGATAGGATTTTTCAGAAAATTGAAAAAACCGTAAAATGTCAAGAGTAAAGTGCCCTTATTTTAAACAATGTATCGTTCTAAATGCTTAATCCCTATGTAAAAAAGTTATTTAAGCAGGAATATGTTATTGAAAAAAATTAGAAAAATTTATTTTAGCCGTAAATCGAAAATAATGGATCGAGCGAATCGGTCGATTGCGCCGAGACGCGCTATGATGCAACAGACGAGCGATTGGAACGCCCGAATATTTTCAAAGTCCCAACGTACCGATCAAGAGTAAAGTACCATTTTCCTACATTAGATTTCGTTCTAAATGCTTAATCCCTATGTAAAAACGTTAGTTAAGCAAGAATATCGTATTTTTAAAAAAATCTAATGATAGGATTTTCCAGAAAATTGAAAAAACCGAAAAATGTCAAGAGTAAAGTGCCATTTTCTGACATTAGATTTCGTTCTAAATGCTTAATCCCTATGTAGAAACGTTAGTTAAGCAAGAATATCGTATTTTTAAAAAAATCTAATGATAGGATTTTCCAGAAAATTGAAAAAACCGAAAAATGTCAAGAGTAAAGTGCCATTTTCTGACATTAGATTTCGTTCTAAATGCTTAATCCCTATGTAGAAACGTTAGTTAAGCAAGAATATCGTATTTTTAAAAAAATCTAATGATAGGATTTTTCAGAAAATTGAAAAAACCGTAAAATGTCAAGAGTAAAGTGCCCTTATTTTAAACAATGTATCGTTCTAAATGCTTAATCCCTATGTAAAAAAGTTATTTAAGCAGGAATATGTTATTGAAAAAAATTAGAAAAATTTATTTTAGCCGTAAATCGAAAATAATGGATCGAGCGAATCGGTCGATTGCGCCGAGACGCGCTATGATGCAACAGACGAGCGATTGGAACGCCCGAATATTTTCAAAGTCCCAACGTACCGATCAAGAGTAAAGTACCATTTTCCTACATTAGATTTCGTTCTAAATGCTTAATCCCTATGTAAAAACGTTAGTTAAGCAAGAATATCGTATTTTTAAAAAAATCTAATGATAGGATTTCCCAGAAAATTGAAAAAACCGAAAAATGTCAAGAGTAAAGTGCCATTTTCTGACATTAGATTTCGTTCTAAATGCTTAATCCCTATGTAGAAACGTTAGTTAAGCAAGAATATCGTATTTTTAAAAAAATCTAATGATAGGATTTTTCAGAAAATTGAAAAAACCGTAAAATGTCAAGAGTAAAGTGCCCTTATTTTAAACAATGTATCGTTCTAAATGCTTAATCCCTATGTAAAAAAGTTATTTTAGCAGGAATATGTTATTGAAAAAAATTAGAAAAATTTATTTTAGCCGTAAATCGAAAATAATGGATCGAGCGAATCGGTCGATTGCGCCGAGACGCGCTATGATGCAACAGACGAGCGATTGGAACGCCCGAATATTTTCAAAGTCCCAACGTACCGATCAAGAGTAAAGTACCATTTTCCTACATTAGATTTCGTTCTAAATGCTTAATCCCTATGTAAAAACGTTAGTTAAGCAAGAATATCGTATTTTTAAAAAAATCTAATGATAGGATTTCCCAGAAAATTGAAAAAACCGAAAAATGTCAAGAGTAAAGTGCCATTTTCTGACATTAGATTTCGTTCTAAATGCTTAATCCCTATGTAGAAACGTTAGTTAAGCAAGAATATCGTATTTTTAAAAAAATCTAATGATAGGATTTTTCAGAAAATTGAAAAAACCGTAAAATGTCAAGAGTAAAGTGCCCTTATTTTAAACAATGTATCGTTCTAAATGCTTAATCCCTATGTAAAAAAGTTATTTTAGCAGGAATATGTTATTGAAAAAAATTAGAAAAATTTATTTTAGCCGTAAATCGAAAATAATGGATCGAGCGAATCGGTCGATTGCGCCGAGACGCGCTATGATGCAACAGACGAGCGATTGGAACGCCCGAATATTTTCAAAGTCCCAACGTACCGATCAAGAGTAAAGTACCATTTTCCTACATTAGATTTCGTTCTAAATGCTTAATCCCTATGTAAAAACGTTAGTTAAGCAAGAATATCGTATTTTTAAAAAAATCTAATGATAGGATTTCCCAGAAAATTGAAAAAACCGAAAAATGTCAAGAGTAAAGTGCCATTTTCCTACATTAGATTTCGTTCTAAATGCTTAATCCCTATGTAGAAACGTTAGTTAAGCAAGAATATCGTATTTTTAAAAAAATCTAATGATAGGATTTTTCAGAAAATTGAAAAAACCGTAAAATGTCAAGAGTAAAGTGCCCTTATTTTAAACAATGTATCGTTCTAAATGCTTAATCCCTATGTAAAAAAGTTATTTAAGCAGGAATATGTTATTGAAAAAAATTAGAAAAATTTATTTTAGCCGTAAATCGAAAATAATGGATCGAGCGAATCGGTCGATTGCGCCGAGACGCGCTATGATGCAACAGACGAGCGATTGGAACCACCGAATATTTTCAAAGTCCCAACGTACCGATCAAGAGTAAAGTACCATTTTCCTACATTAGATTTCGTTCTAAATGCTTAATCCCTATGTAAAAACGTTAGTTAAGCAAGAATATCGTATTTTTAAAAAAATCTAATGATAGGATTTTCCAGAAAATTGAAAAAACCGAAAAATGTCAAGAGTAAAGTGCCATTTTCTGACATTAGATTTCGTTCTAAATGCTTAATCCCTATGTAGAAACGTTAGTTAAGCAAGAATATCGTATTTTTAAAAAAATCTAATGATAGGATTTTTCAGAAAATTGAAAAAACCGTAAAATGTCAAGAGTAAAGTGCCCTTATTTTAAACAATGTATCGTTCTAAATGCTTAATCCCTATGTAAAAAAGTTATTTTAGCAGGAATATGTTATTGAAAAAAATTAGAAAAATTTATTTTAGCCGTAAATCGAAAATAATGGGGACACCGGAGCTGTTCGAAGCGCCGAGCGCGCCGCGTACGCCCGAATATTTTCAAAGTCCCAACGTACCGATCAAGAGTAAAGTACCATTTTCCTACATTAGATTTCGTTCTAAATGCTTAATCCCTATGTAAAAACGTTAGTTAAGCAAGAATATCGTATTTTTAAAAAAATCTAATGATAGGATTTCCCAGAAAATTGAAAAAACCGAAAAATGTCAAGAGTAAAGTGCCATTTTCTGACATTAGATTTCGTTCTAAATGCTTAATCCCTATGTAGAAACGTTAGTTAAGCAAGAATATCGTATTTTTAAAAAAATCTAATGATAGGATTTTTCAGAAAATTGAAAAAACCGTAAAATGTCAAGAGTAAAGTGCCCTTATTTTAAACAATGTATCGTTCTAAATGCTTAATCCCTATGTAAAAAAGTTATTTTAGCAGGAATATGTTATTGAAAAAAATTAGAAAAATTTATTTTAGCCGTAAATCGAAAATAATGGATCGAGCGAATCGGTCGATTGCGCCGAGACGCGCTATGATGCAACAGACGAGCGATTGGAACGCCCGAATATTTTCAAAGTCCCAACGTACCGATCAAGAGTAAAGTACCATTTTCCTACATTAGATTTCGTTCTAAATGCTTAATCCCTATGTAAAAACGTTAGTTAAGCAAGAATATCGTATTTTTAAAAAAATCTAATGATAGGATTTCCCAGAAAATTGAAAAAACCGAAAAATGTCAAGAGTAAAGTGCCATTTTCTGACATTAGATTTCGTTCTAAATGCTTAATCCCTATGTAGAAACGTTAGTTAAGCAAGAATATCGTATTTTTAAAAAAATCTAATGATAGGATTTTTCAGAAAATTGAAAAAACCGTAAAATGTCAAGAGTAAAGTGCCCTTATTTTAAACAATGTATCGTTCTAAATGCTTAATCCCTATGTAAAAAAGTTATTTAAGCAGGAATATGTTATTGAAAAAAATTAGAAAAATTTATTTTAGCCGTAAATCGAAAATAATGGATCGAGCGAATCGGTCGATTGCGCCGAGACGCGCTATGATGCAACAGACGAGCGATTGGAACGCCCGAATATTTTCAAAGTCCCAACGTACCGATCAAGAGTAAAGTACCATTTTCCTACATTAGATTTCGTTCTAAATGCTTAATCCCTATGTAAAAACGTTAGTTAAGCAAGAATATCGTATTTTTAAAAAAATCTAATGATAGGATTTTCCAGAAAATTGAAAAAACCGAAAAATGTCAAGAGTAAAGTGCCATTTTCTGACATTAGATTTCGTTCTAAATGCTTAATCCCTATGTAGAAACGTTAGTTAAGCAAGAATATCGTATTTTTAAAAAAATCTAATGATAGGATTTTTCAGAAAATTGAAAAAACCGTAAAATGTCAAGAGTAAAGTGCCCTTATTTTAAACAATGTATCGTTCTAAATGCTTAATCCCTATGTAAAAAAGTTATTTTAGCAGGAATATGTTATTGAAAAAAATTAGAAAAATTTATTTTAGCCGTAAATCGAAAATAATGGGGACACCGGAGCTGTTCGAAGCGCCGAGCGCGCCGCGTACGCCCGAATATTTTCAAAGTCCCAACGTACCGATCAAGAGTAAAGTACCATTTTCCTACATTAGATTTCGTTCTAAATGCTTAATCCCTATGTAAAAACGTTAGTTAAGCAAGAATATCGTATTTTTAAAAAAATCTAATGATAGGATTTCCCAGAAAATTGAAAAAACCGAAAAATGTCAAGAGTAAAGTGCCATTTTCTGACATTAGATTTCGTTCTAAATGCTTAATCCCTATGTAGAAACGTTAGTTAAGCAAGAATATCGTATTTTTAAAAAAATCTAATGATAGGATTTTTCAGAAAATTGAAAAAACCGTAAAATGTCAAGAGTAAAGTGCCCTTATTTTAAACAATGTATCGTTCTAAATGCTTAATCCCTATGTAAAAAAGTTATTTTAGCAGGAATATGTTATTGAAAAAAATTAGAAAAATTTATTTTAGCCGTAAATCGAAAATAATGGATCGAGCGAATCGGTCGATTGCGCCGAGACGCGCTATGATGCAACAGACGAGCGATTGGAACGCCCGAATATTTTCAAAGTCCCAACGTACCGATCAAGAGTAAAGTACCATTTTCCTACATTAGATTTCGTTCTAAATGCTTAATCCCTATGTAAAAACGTTAGTTAAGCAAGAATATCGTATTTTTAAAAAAATCTAATGATAGGATTTCCCAGAAAATTGAAAAAACCGAAAAATGTCAAGAGTAAAGTGCCATTTTCTGACATTAGATTTCGTTCTAAATGCTTAATCCCTATGTAGAAACGTTAGTTAAGCAAGAATATCGTATTTTTAAAAAAATCTAATGATAGGATTTTTCAGAAAATTGAAAAAACCGTAAAATGTCAAGAGTAAAGTGCCCTTATTTTAAACAATGTATCGTTCTAAATGCTTAATCCCTATGTAAAAAAGTTATTTTAGCAGGAATATGTTATTGAAAAAAATTAGAAAAATTTATTTTAGCCGTAAATCGAAAATAATGGATCGAGCGAATCGGTCGATTGCGCCGAGACGCGCTATGATGCAACAGACGAGCGATTGGAACGCCCGAATATTTTCAAAGTCCCAACGTACCGATCAAGAGTAAAGTACCATTTTCCTACATTAGATTTCGTTCTAAATGCTTAATCCCTATGTAAAAACGTTAGTTAAGCAAGAATATCGTATTTTTAAAAAAATCTAATGATAGGATTTCCCAGAAAATTGAAAAAACCGAAAAATGTCAAGAGTAAAGTGCCATTTTCTGACATTAGATTTCGTTCTAAATGCTTAATCCCTATGTAGAAACGTTAGTTAAGCAAGAATATCGTATTTTTAAAAAAATCTAATGATAGGATTTTCCAGAAAATTGAAAAAACCGAAAAATGTCAAGAGTAAAGTGCCATTTTCTGACATTAGATTTCGTTCTAAATGCTTAATCCCTATGTAGAAACGTTAGTTAAGCAAGAATATCGTATTTTTAAAAAAATCTAATGATAGGATTTTTCAGAAAATTGAAAAAACCGTAAAATGTCAAGAGTAAAGTGCCCTTATTTTAAACATTATATCGTTCTAAATGCTTAATCCCTATGTAAAAAAGTTATCTAAGCAAGAATATGTTATTGAATAAAATGAGAAAAATTTATTTTAGCCGTAAATCGAAAATAATGGGTCGAGCGAATCGGTCGATTGCGCCGAGACGCGCTATGATGCAACAGACGAGCGATTGGAACGCCCGAATATTTTCAAAGTCCCACCGTACCGATCAAGAGTAAAGTACCATTTTCCTACATTAGATTTCGTTCTAAATGCTTAATCCCTATGTAGAAACGTTAGTTAAGCAAGAATATCGTATTTTTAAAAAAATCTAATGATAGGATTTTCCAGAAAATTGAAAAAACCGAAAAATGTCAAGAGTAAAGTGCCATTTTCTGACATTAGATTTCGTTCTAAATGCTTAATCCCTATGTAGAAACGTTAGTTAAGCAAGAATATCGTATTTTTAAAAAAATCTAATGATAGGATTTTTCAGAAAATTGAAAAAACCGTAAAATGTCAAGAGTAAAGTGCCCTTATTTTAAACAATGTATCGTTCTAAATGCTTAATCCCTATGTAAAAAAGTTATCTAAGCAAGAATATGTTATTGAAAAAAATTAGAAAAATTTATTTTAGCCGTAAATCGAAAAGAAGTCTGTTCGTTTCTCTGTCTCTCTCGCGCGATCGAACTATCGATGTTTCCCGACAAACTATTGGAAGTTTAATTAAACTTTATACATGAAATTACTCGTTTTGATCCCCGCTACACAGCCGTATACTTTTTATAATTTTGTGGAATCGGGAACCTTGAAATATTTATCATAACGCGGATCGACTGTCTCTGTCTCTTTCTAGATCGGAAGAATCGATGTTTCCCGGCAAACTATTGGGAGTTTAATTAAACTTTATACATGAAATTACTCGTTCTGATCCCCGCTACACAGCCGTAAACTTTTTATAAATTTGTGGAATCGGGAACCTCGAAATATTTATCATAACGCGGATCGACTGTCTCTGTCTCTTTCTAGATCGGAAGAATCGATGTTTCCCGGAAAACTATTGGGAGTTTAATTAAACTTTATACATGAAATTACTCGTTCTGATCCCCGCTACACAGCCGTATACTTTTTATAATTTTGTGGAATCGGGAACCTTGAAATATTTATCATAACGCGGATCGACTGTCTCTGTCTCTTTCTAGATCGGAAGAATCGATGTTTCCCGGCAAACTATTGGGAGTTTAATTAAACTTTATACATGAAATTACTCGTTCTGATCCCCGCTACACAGCCGTATACTTTTTATAATTTTGTGGAATCGGGAACCTCGAAATATTTATCATAACGCGGATCGACTGTCTCTGTCTCTTTCTAGATCGGAAGAATCGATGTTTCCCGGAAAACTATTGGGAGTTTAATTAAACTTTATACATGAAATTACTCGTTCTGATCCCCGCTACACAGCCGTAAACTTTTTATAAATTTGTGGAATCGGGAACCTCGAAATATTTATCATAACGCGGATCGACTGTCTCTGTCTCTTTCTAGATCGGAAGAATCGATGTTTCCCGGCAAACTATTGGGAGATTAATTAAACTTTATACATGAAATTACTCGTTCTGATCCCCGCTACACAGCCGTATACTTTTTATAATTTTGTGGAATCGGGAACCTCGAAATATTTATCATAACGCGGATCGACTGTCTCTGTCTCTTTCTAGATCGGAAGAATCGATGTTTCCCGGCAAACTATTGGGAGTTTAATTAAACTTTATACATGAAATTACTCGTTTTGATCCCCGCTACACAGCCGTATACTTTTTATAATTTTGTGGAATCGGGAACCTTGAAATATTTATCATAACGCGGATCGACTGTCTCTGTCTCTTTCTAGATCGGAAGAATCGATGTTTCCCGGCAAACTATTGGGAGTTTAATTAAACTTTATACATGAAATTACTCGTTCTGATCCCCGCTACACAGCCGTATACTTTTTATAATTTTGTGGAATCGGGAACCTCGAAATATTTATCATAACGCGGATCGACTGTCTCTGTCTCTTTCTAGATCGGAAGAATCGATGTTTCCCGGCAAACTATTGGGAGTTTAATTAAACTTTATACATGAAATTACTCGTTCTGATCCCCGCTACACAGCCGTATACTTTTTATAATTTTGTGGAATCGGGAACCTCGAAATATTTATCATAACGCGGATCGACTGTCTCTGTCTCTTTCTAGATCGGAAGAATCGATGTTTCCCGGCAAACTATTGGGAGTTTAATTAAACTTTATACATGAAATTACTCGTTCTGATCCCCGCTACACAGCCGTATACTTTTTATAATTTTGTGGAATCGGGAACCTCGAAATATTTATCATAACGCGGATCGACTGTCTCTGTCTCTTTCTAGATCGGAAGAATCGATGTTTCCCGGCAAACTATTGGGAGTTTAATTAAACTTTATACATGAAATTACTCGTTTTGATCCCCGCTACACAGCCGTATACTTTTTATAATTTTGTGGAATCGGGAACCTTGAAATATTTAACATAACGCGGATCGACTGTCTCTGTCTCTTTCTAGATCGGAATAATCGATGTTTCCCGGCAAACTAATGGGATATTAATTAAACTTTATACACGAAATTACTCGTTTTGATCCCTGCTACACAGCCGTATACTTTTTATAATTTTGTGGAATCGGGAACCTCGAAATATTTATCATAACGCGGATCGACTGTCTCTGTCTCTTTCTAGATCGGAAGAATCGATGTTTCCCGGCAAACTATTGGGAGTTTAATTAAACTTTATACATGAAATTACTCGTTTTGATCCCCGCTACACAGCCGTATACTTTTTATAATTTTGTGGAATCGGGAACCTTGAAATATTTAACATAACGCGGATCGACTGTCTCTGTCTCTTTCTAGATCGGAATAATCGATGTTTCCCGGCAAACTAATGGGATATTAATTAAACTTTATACACGAAATTACTCGTTTTGATCCCTGCTACACAGCCGTATACTTTTTATAATTTTGTGGAATCGGGAACCTTGCAATATTTAACATAACGCGGATCGACTGTCTCTGTCTCTTTCTAGATCGGAAGAATCGATGTTTCCCGGCAAACTATTGGGAGTTTAATTAAACTTTATACATGAAATTACTCGTTTTGATCCCCGCTACACAGCCGTATACTTTTTATAATTTTGTGGAATCGGGAACCTCGAAATATTTATCATAACGCGGATCGACTGTCTCTGTCTCTTTCTAGATCGGAAGAATCGATGTTTCCCGGCAAACTATTGGGAGTTTAATTAAACTTTATACATGAAATTACTCGTTCTGATCCCCGCTACACAGCCGTATACTTTTTATAATTTTGTGGAATCGGGAACCTCGAAATATTTATCATAACGCGGATCGACTGTCTCTGTCTCTTTCTAGATCGGAAGAATCGATGTTTCCCGGCAAACTATTGGGAGTTTAATTAAACTTTATACATGAAATTACTCGTTCTGATCCCCGCTACACAGCCGTATACTTTTTATAATTTTGTGGAATCGGGAACCTCGAAATATTTATCATAACGCGGATCGACTGTCTCTGTCTCTTTCTAGATCGGAAGAATCGATGTTTCCCGGCAAACTATTGGGAGTTTAATTAAACTTTATACATGAAATTACTCGTTCTGATCCCCGCTACACAGCCGTATACTTTTTATAATTTTGTGGAATCGGGAACCTCGAAATATTTATCATAACGCGGATCGACTGTCTCTGTCTCTTTCTAGATCGGAAGAATCGATGTTTCCCGGCAAACTATTGGGAGTTTAATTAAACTTTATACATGAAATTACTCGTTTTGATCCCCGCTACACAGCCGTATACTTTTTATAATTTTGTGGAATCGGGAACCTTGAAATATTTAACATAACGCGGATCGACTGTCTCTGTCTCTTTCTAGATCGGAAGAATCGATGTTTCCCGGCAAACTATTGGGAGTTTAATTAAACTTTATACATGAAATTACTCGTTCTGATCCCCGCTACACAGCCGTATACTTTTTATAATTTTGTGGAATCGGGAACCTCGAAATATTTATCATAACGCGGATCGACTGTCTCTGTCTCTTTCTAGATCGGAATAATCGATGTTTCCCGGCAAACTAATGGGATATTAATTAAACTTTATACACGAAATTACTCGTTTTGATCCCTGCTACACAGCCGTATACTTTTTATAATTTTGTGGAATCGGGAACCTCGAAATATTTATCATAACGCGGATCGACTGTCTCTGTCTCTTTCTAGATCGGAAGAATCGATGTTTCCCGGCAAACTATTGGGAGTTTAATTAAACTTTATACATGAAATTACTCGTTTTGATCCCCGCTACACAGCCGTATACTTTTTATAATTTTGTGGAATCGGGAACCTTGAAATATTTAACATAACGCGGATCGACTGTCTCTGTCTCTTTCTAGATCGGAATAATCGATGTTTCCCGGCAAACTAATGGGATATTAATTAAACTTTATACACGAAATTACTCGTTTTGATCCCTGCTACACAGCCGTATACTTTTTATAATTTTGTGGAATCGGGAACCTTGCAATATTTAACATAACGCGGATCGACTGTCTCTGTCTCTTTCTAGATCGGAAGAATCGATGTTTCCCGGCAAACTATTGGGAGTTTAATTAAACTTTATACATGAAATTACTCGTTTTGATCCCCGCTACACAGCCGTATACTTTTTATAATTTTGTGGAATCGGGAACCTCGAAATATTTATCATAACGCGGATCGACTGTCTCTGTCTCTTTCTAGATCGGAAGAATCGATGTTTCCCGGCAAACTATTGGGAGTTTAATTAAACTTTATACATGAAATTACTCGTTCTGATCCCCGCTACACAGCCGTATACTTTTTATAATTTTGTGGAATCGGGAACCTCGAAATATTTATCATAACGCGGATCGACTGTCTCTGTCTCTTTCTAGATCGGAAGAATCGATGTTTCCCGGCAAACTATTGGGAGTTTAATTAAACTTTATACATGAAATTACTCGTTCTGATCCCCGCTACACAGCCGTATACTTTTTATAATTTTGTGGAATCGGGAACCTCGAAATATTTATCATAACGCGGATCGACTGTCTCTGTCTCTTTCTAGATCGGAAGAATCGATGTTTCCCGGCAAACTATTGGGAGTTTAATTAAACTTTATACATGAAATTACTCGTTCTGATCCCCGCTACACAGCCGTATACTTTTTATAATTTTGTGGAATCGGGAACCTCGAAATATTTATCATAACGCGGATCGACTGTCTCTGTCTCTTTCTAGATCGGAAGAATCGATGTTTCCCGGCAAACTATTGGGAGTTTAATTAAACTTTATACATGAAATTACTCGTTTTGATCCCCGCTACACAGCCGTATACTTTTTATAATTTTGTGGAATCGGGAACCTTGAAATATTTAACATAACGCGGATCGACTGTCTCTGTCTCTTTCTAGATCGGAATAATCGATGTTTCCCGGCAAACTAATGGGATATTAATTAAACTTTATACACGAAATTACTCGTTTTGATCCCTGCTACACAGCCGTATACTTTTTATAATTTTGTGGAATCGGGAACCTTGCAATATTTAACATAACGCGGATCGACTGTCTCTGTCTCTTTCTAGATCGGAATAATCGATGTTTCCCGGCAAAGTAATGGGAGTTTAATTAAACTTTATGCATCAAATCATTCAGTTTGACTCCTGCAACACAACCAAACACTCTCTGTAATTTTCTGAACTGAAAAACCACTGAAATTGCGCTCGAAATGCGGAGCGACGGGTCGGCGCGTCTGCACTGTGCGACAGCTAGTCAAAACGTCCGAACAGCGTATTGTTTTCGATCTCTTGGTATAATATTCGTATTCCTTGCTGTGTATAGCTTCCGATCGATTATTGCAATGGTCAAAGTTCCAGCGGCGTAATGCTTTCCATAAGATTACATTAATATAACCAGCGGCATATTGCTTTCTATCTTGTAATGAAAATTTTATAACCAAGTACCAACGGCGTATTGCTTTCGTTCGGATAATGGAGATTTTACAACCAAGTACCAGCGGTTTCTGTCTTATAATTAAATTATTATAATAAAATAAAGTACCAGCGGCGTGTTACTTTCGTTCGGATAATGGAGATTTTACAACCAAGTATCAGCGGTTTCTGTCTTATAATTAAATTATTATAATAAAATAAAGTACCAGCGGCGTATTGCTTTCGTTCGGATAATGGAGATTTTATGTCCAGCGGCGTAGTGCTTTCTATCTTATAATGTAATTCTTATTACAAAGTACCAGCGGCGTATTGGTTCGTACCAGCGGCGTATTGCTTTTTTTCCAGCGGCGTATTGGTTCGTACCAGCGGCGTATTGCTTTTTTTTCCAGCGGCGTATTGGTTCGTACCAGCGGCGTATTGCTTTTTTTCCAGCGGCGTATTGGTTCGTACCAGCGGCGTATTGCTTTTTTTCCAGCGGCGTATTGGTTCGTACCAGCGGCGTATTGCTTTTTTTCCAGCGGCGTATTGGTTCGTACCAGCGGCGTATTGCTTTTTTTCCAGCGGCGTATTGGTTCGTACCAGCGGCGTATTGCTTTTTTTTCCAGCGGCGTATTGTTTCGTACCAGCGGCGTATTGCTTTCCGTAACCTCGAAAAACACAAAGTGCCAGCGGCGTGATGCTTTGGAAAATAGAGCCAACATCAGCGGCATTCCGGCCTGTGCTCGGTTGGGC
>NW_027477466.1:32500-57500 GCF_051020955.1 Megalopta genalis
TAACGTCGATGTATGACGATCCTTTTGGCGTCCAGAAGGTGGGTGGTTGACTAGCGTCGTTAACTACAGTTAATCTAAACGCGGAAACTAATCTTTCTAACTGCGCTCCCTTCTCGTCTGTGCTATTTGGGCTCCAGAGCGAGGATTGCGCGTTCGCGTCGACAGAAATTATAACTCTCTTCCCCCTCAATGCCAGGAGAACCGTTTCCAAGTGCTTGAGGTGCTTCTCTATCTCGTCTTGGTATTGAAAATAATGAGATACCGCGTAGAAGGAGAAGCCGGGGGTCAGCACTTCCGCGCATGCGCAGTGCGGGTTACTGAGTTGAGAGATGAACGTGACCTCAAAGTGAGGGTTGGGGATGGCGACAGCGGCCCACGGGGAGTGGGTTTTCACCGCCGCCACCCTCACTTCGGTCCCTAATCCGCTTACCCTATAACCTGCGCCTTGCTTACTGGCGTGTGGCTCCTGCAAGAGCAGGACGTCCAGTCGCTTTTGCGCTATTAACTCCCTAACTTCGCCCGTTACTACAGCCGAATGTCGCATGTTCAGCTGTAGTATCCTGATTCCCGTGGCTACATTCGCGGTCGCGGGGTCGCGGTTTCGCGTTGGGGTTGGGGGGACGCGGGGGTTGTTTTTCCTATTTTTCCCTAAATTCGTAACGTCGCACCTTACGAGGTGGACGCGGACGGCGCGAAGACCGATTCCGTCCAATTGTTTAGAAGAGTCTAGTCCTTTTATATTGCCTAGGTCGTTGCCAATGTCCCTCCTGTCCATAGCGGTTAATTCCGCCACAGGGACCCCAGGGACGGGAGTCCCTGTGTCCGAGGCTCTAGCTTTGTATTGTTTTTTAGGCATTATTGATATTAAAGTTAACTGCCCGCCTTCGTCCTTTCCCGTTCGTTCCGTTGTCATGTCCGTTTGAATAGCCATAGTCATAGTTATAGTCCTAGTAATAGGACATGGGTGATGCCATAGTCGTGGAAGCGCGTACGCTCACGCTGATCTTCTGACCGCCGGAAGCACGAAACCTCTGATCTGGGCAAAATCGGCAAGCCGAGGAAGAACGGACAGGACACATGCTGGACTGGCGAGAAAGCGTGTTCTTCCGCTCGCGCTAGGCATTTCGATTTCTGACACCTCTTGATTTAAAAAATCAGTTTTTTGATAGTTTTCTCTCTCCACTGGGCTATTCATTTTAGCCACAGTTTTCAATTGGTACGATTTGCTTCCAAATCTTACAGATGCATTTTAAAAAATTTTTCCATCGCTCGGACAGAAGAGTCGATTGCTCAGTGAGTACGAGTATACATACAAAGTGCATACGGGTAACCAACCCCGTAGGGCTTGCCACATATGGGCCATTCGGTCAAAGACACCGACCCGTGGCCACGCTGTGTGGAGAAAAGTCCGTAACGTAAACGGCACGAAACAGTCAGGACCGAAGCCCCGAAGGAGCTCTGAGACAGCTTCTCGACCGAGATCGTAGAATTGGCCCAAAACCCGCTCTGCTCCGTCCGCCTCGCACGGACCGTGTATCTCTTATAGATACCGAACGGCCGGCAAGGACGCCGGCGCCGCCGGCCGAATAGCACGCGCGCTTATGAGTGTAAACCGCCGCGGCAACAGACCGCCCGGCCGTGCTGTTGTAACATAGCGCGTGAACGAACGAAAAAAAAATTTATAGTAAACATTAAAATAAATTACATTACCGTAAACTAGACAAAAAATTACACATTTTTTCCCAATATGAAAATTTTCACAAACTTTTCAAAGTCCCATCGCATCGAGTAAACTTTTTTAATAACGCTTCCGCACGATTCTAAATGCTTAATCCATATGTGAAATCGTTCACTGATCACGAATATCGTATTTAAAAAAATTACAAAAATTTATTTTTCAAAATAATCAAAAAAAACCGAAAAATCACAAGAGTAAAGTACCATTATTTTAAACAATATGTCGTTCTAAATGCTTAATCCCTATGTAAAAAAGTTATCTAAGCAAGAATATGTAATTGAAAAAAATTAGAAAAATTTATTTTAGCCGTAAATCGAAAATAATGGGGACACCGGAGCTGTTCGAAGCGCCGAGACGCGCCGCGTACGGCCGAATATTTTCTAAGTCCCAACGTACCGATCAAGAGTAAAGTACCATTTTCCTACATTAGATTTCGTTCTAAATGCTTAATCCCTATGTAAAAACGTTAGTTAAGCAAGAATATCGTATTTTTAAAAAAATCTAATGATAGGATTTCCCAGAAAATTGAAAAAACCGAAAAATGTCAAGAGTAAAGTGCCATTTTCTGACATTAGATTTCGTTCTAAATGCTTAATCCCTATGTAGAAACGTTAGTTAAGCAAGAATATCGTATTTTTAAAAAAATCTAATGATAGGATTTTTCAGAAAATTGAAAAAACCGTAAAATGTCAAGAGTAAAGTGCCCTTATTTTAAACAATGTATCGTTCTAAATGCTTAATCCCTATGTAAAAAAGTTATTTTAGCAGGAATATGTTATTGAAAAAAATTAGAAAAATTTATTTTAGCCGTAAATCGAAAATAATGGGGACACCGGAGCTGTTCGAAGCGCCGAGCGCGCCGCGTACGCCCGAATATTTTCAAAGTCCCAACGTACCGATCAAGAGTAAAGTACCATTTTCCTACATTAGATTTCGTTCTAAATGCTTAATCCCTATGTAAAAACGTTAGTTAAGCAAGAATATCGTATTTTTAAAAAAATCTAATGATAGGATTTTCCAGAAAATTGAAAAAACCGAAAAATGTCAAGAGTAAAGTGCCATTTTCTGACATTAGATTTCGTTCTAAATGCTTAATCCCTATGTAGAAACGTTAGTTAAGCAAGAATATCGTATTTTTAAAAAAATCTAATGATAGGATTTTTCAGAAAATTGAAAAAACCGTAAAATGTCAAGAGTAAAGTGCCCTTATTTTAAACAATGTATCGTTCTAAATGCTTAATCCCTATGTAAAAAAGTTATTTAAGCAGGAATATGTTATTGAAAAAAATTAGAAAAATTTATTTTAGCCGTAAATCGAAAATAATGGATCGAGCGAATCGGTCGATTGCGCCGAGACGCGCTATGATGCAACAGACGAGCGATTGGAACGCCCGAATATTTTCAAAGTCCCAACGTACCGATCAAGAGTAAAGTACCATTTTCCTACATTAGATTTCGTTCTAAATGCTTAATCCCTATGTAAAAACGTTAGTTAAGCAAGAATATCGTATTTTTAAAAAAATCTAATGATAGGATTTTCCAGAAAATTGAAAAAACCGAAAAATGTCAAGAGTAAAGTGCCATTTTCTGACATTAGATTTCGTTCTAAATGCTTAATCCCTATGTAGAAACGTTAGTTAAGCAAGAATATCGTATTTTTAAAAAAATCTAATGATAGGATTTTCCAGAAAATTGAAAAAACCGAAAAATGTCAAGAGTAAAGTGCCATTTTCTGACATTAGATTTCGTTCTAAATGCTTAATCCCTATGTAGAAACGTTAGTTAAGCAAGAATATCGTATTTTTAAAAAAATCTAATGATAGGATTTTTCAGAAAATTGAAAAAACCGTAAAATGTCAAGAGTAAAGTGCCCTTATTTTAAACAATGTATCGTTCTAAATGCTTAATCCCTATGTAAAAAAGTTATTTAAGCAGGAATATGTTATTGAAAAAAATTAGAAAAATTTATTTTAGCCGTAAATCGAAAATAATGGATCGAGCGAATCGGTCGATTGCGCCGAGACGCGCTATGATGCAACAGACGAGCGATTGGAACGCCCGAATATTTTCAAAGTCCCAACGTACCGATCAAGAGTAAAGTACCATTTTCCTACATTAGATTTCGTTCTAAATGCTTAATCCCTATGTAAAAACGTTAGTTAAGCAAGAATATCGTATTTTTAAAAAAATCTAATGATAGGATTTCCCAGAAAATTGAAAAAACCGAAAAATGTCAAGAGTAAAGTGCCATTTTCTGACATTAGATTTCGTTCTAAATGCTTAATCCCTATGTAGAAACGTTAGTTAAGCAAGAATATCGTATTTTTAAAAAAATCTAATGATAGGATTTTTCAGAAAATTGAAAAAACCGTAAAATGTCAAGAGTAAAGTGCCCTTATTTTAAACAATGTATCGTTCTAAATGCTTAATCCCTATGTAAAAAAGTTATTTTAGCAGGAATATGTTATTGAAAAAAATTAGAAAAATTTATTTTAGCCGTAAATCGAAAATAATGGATCGAGCGAATCGGTCGATTGCGCCGAGACGCGCTATGATGCAACAGACGAGCGATTGGAACGCCCGAATATTTTCAAAGTCCCAACGTACCGATCAAGAGTAAAGTACCATTTTCCTACATTAGATTTCGTTCTAAATGCTTAATCCCTATGTAAAAACGTTAGTTAAGCAAGAATATCGTATTTTTAAAAAAATCTAATGATAGGATTTCCCAGAAAATTGAAAAAACCGAAAAATGTCAAGAGTAAAGTGCCATTTTCTGACATTAGATTTCGTTCTAAATGCTTAATCCCTATGTAGAAACGTTAGTTAAGCAAGAATATCGTATTTTTAAAAAAATCTAATGATAGGATTTTTCAGAAAATTGAAAAAACCGTAAAATGTCAAGAGTAAAGTGCCCTTATTTTAAACAATGTATCGTTCTAAATGCTTAATCCCTATGTAAAAAAGTTATTTAAGCAGGAATATGTTATTGAAAAAAATTAGAAAAATTTATTTTAGCCGTAAATCGAAAATAATGGATCGAGCGAATCGGTCGATTGCGCCGAGACGCGCTATGATGCAACAGACGAGCGATTGGAACGCCCGAATATTTTCAAAGTCCCAACGTACCGATCAAGAGTAAAGTACCATTTTCCTACATTAGATTTCGTTCTAAATGCTTAATCCCTATGTAAAAACGTTAGTTAAGCAAGAATATCGTATTTTTAAAAAAATCTAATGATAGGATTTCCCAGAAAATTGAAAAAACCGAAAAATGTCAAGAGTAAAGTGCCATTTTCTGACATTAGATTTCGTTCTAAATGCTTAATCCCTATGTAGAAACGTTAGTTAAGCAAGAATATCGTATTTTTAAAAAAATCTAATGATAGGATTTTTCAGAAAATTGAAAAAACCGTAAAATGTCAAGAGTAAAGTGCCCTTATTTTAAACAATGTATCGTTCTAAATGCTTAATCCCTATGTAAAAAAGTTATTTAAGCAGGAATATGTTATTGAAAAAAATTAGAAAAATTTATTTTAGCCGTAAATCGAAAATAATGGATCGAGCGAATCGGTCGATTGCGCCGAGACGCGCTATGATGCAACAGACGAGCGATTGGAACCCCCGAATATTTTCAAAGTCCCAACGTACCGATCAAGAGTAAAGTACCATTTTCCTACATTAGATTTCGTTCTAAATGCTTAATCCCTATGTAAAAACGTTAGTTAAGCAAGAATATCGTATTTTTAAAAAAATCTAATGATAGGATTTTCCAGAAAATTGAAAAAACCGAAAAATGTCAAGAGTAAAGTGCCATTTTCTGACATTAGATTTCGTTCTAAATGCTTAATCCCTATGTAGAAACGTTAGTTAAGCAAGAATATCGTATTTTTAAAAAAATCTAATGATAGGATTTTTCAGAAAATTGAAAAAACCGTAAAATGTCAAGAGTAAAGTGCCCTTATTTTAAACAATGTATCGTTCTAAATGCTTAATCCCTATGTAAAAAAGTTATTTAAGCAGGAATATGTTATTGAAAAAAATTAGAAAAATTTATTTTAGCCGTAAATCGAAAATAATGGATCGAGCGAATCGGTCGATTGCGCCGAGACGCGCTATGATGCAACAGACGAGCGATTGGAACGCCCGAATATTTTCAAAGTCCCAACGTACCGATCAAGAGTAAAGTACCATTTTCCTACATTAGATTTCGTTCTAAATGCTTAATCCCTATGTAAAAACGTTAGTTAAGCAAGAATATCGTATTTTTAAAAAAATCTAATGATAGGATTTTCCAGAAAATTGAAAAAACCGAAAAATGTCAAGAGTAAAGTGCCATTTTCTGACATTAGATTTCGTTCTAAATGCTTAATCCCTATGTAGAAACGTTAGTTAAGCAAGAATATCGTATTTTTAAAAAAATCTAATGATAGGATTTTCCAGAAAATTGAAAAAACCGAAAAATGTCAAGAGTAAAGTGCCATTTTCTGACATTAGATTTCGTTCTAAATGCTTAATCCCTATGTAGAAACGTTAGTTAAGCAAGAATATCGTATTTTTAAAAAAATCTAATGATAGGATTTTTCAGAAAATTGAAAAAACCGTAAAATGTCAAGAGTAAAGTGCCCTTATTTTAAACAATGTATCGTTCTAAATGCTTAATCCCTATGTAAAAAAGTTATTTAAGCAGGAATATGTTATTGAAAAAAATTAGAAAAATTTATTTTAGCCGTAAATCGAAAATAATGGATCGAGCGAATCGGTCGATTGCGCCGAGACGCGCTATGATGCAACAGACGAGCGATTGGAACGCCCGAATATTTTCAAAGTCCCAACGTACCGATCAAGAGTAAAGTACCATTTTCCTACATTAGATTTCGTTCTAAATGCTTAATCCCTATGTAAAAACGTTAGTTAAGCAAGAATATCGTATTTTTAAAAAAATCTAATGATAGGATTTCCCAGAAAATTGAAAAAACCGAAAAATGTCAAGAGTAAAGTGCCATTTTCTGACATTAGATTTCGTTCTAAATGCTTAATCCCTATGTAGAAACGTTAGTTAAGCAAGAATATCGTATTTTTAAAAAAATCTAATGATAGGATTTTTCAGAAAATTGAAAAAACCGTAAAATGTCAAGAGTAAAGTGCCCTTATTTTAAACAATGTATCGTTCTAAATGCTTAATCCCTATGTAAAAAAGTTATTTAAGCAGGAATATGTTATTGAAAAAAATTAGAAAAATTTATTTTAGCCGTAAATCGAAAATAATGGATCGAGCGAATCGGTCGATTGCGCCGAGACGCGCTATGATGCAACAGACGAGCGATTGGAACCCCCGAATATTTTCAAAGTCCCAACGTACCGATCAAGAGTAAAGTACCATTTTCCTACATTAGATTTCGTTCTAAATGCTTAATCCCTATGTAAAAACGTTAGTTAAGCAAGAATATCGTATTTTTAAAAAAATCTAATGATAGGATTTTCCAGAAAATTGAAAAAACCGAAAAATGTCAAGAGTAAAGTGCCATTTTCTGACATTAGATTTCGTTCTAAATGCTTAATCCCTATGTAGAAACGTTAGTTAAGCAAGAATATCGTATTTTTAAAAAAATCTAATGATAGGATTTTTCAGAAAATTGAAAAAACCGTAAAATGTCAAGAGTAAAGTGCCCTTATTTTAAACAATGTATCGTTCTAAATGCTTAATCCCTATGTAAAAAAGTTATTTAAGCAGGAATATGTTATTGAAAAAAATTAGAAAAATTTATTTTAGCCGTAAATCGAAAATAATGGATCGAGCGAATCGGTCGATTGCGCCGAGACGCGCTATGATGCAACAGACGAGCGATTGGAACGCCCGAATATTTTCAAAGTCCCAACGTACCGATCAAGAGTAAAGTACCATTTTCCTACATTAGATTTCGTTCTAAATGCTTAATCCCTATGTAAAAACGTTAGTTAAGCAAGAATATCGTATTTTTAAAAAAATCTAATGATAGGATTTTCCAGAAAATTGAAAAAACCGAAAAATGTCAAGAGTAAAGTGCCATTTTCTGACATTAGATTTCGTTCTAAATGCTTAATCCCTATGTAGAAACGTTAGTTAAGCAAGAATATCGTATTTTTAAAAAAATCTAATGATAGGATTTTCCAGAAAATTGAAAAAACCGAAAAATGTCAAGAGTAAAGTGCCATTTTCTGACATTAGATTTCGTTCTAAATGCTTAATCCCTATGTAGAAACGTTAGTTAAGCAAGAATATCGTATTTTTAAAAAAATCTAATGATAGGATTTTTCAGAAAATTGAAAAAACCGTAAAATGTCAAGAGTAAAGTGCCCTTATTTTAAACAATGTATCGTTCTAAATGCTTAATCCCTATGTAAAAAAGTTATTTAAGCAGGAATATGTTATTGAAAAAAATTAGAAAAATTTATTTTAGCCGTAAATCGAAAATAATGGATCGAGCGAATCGGTCGATTGCGCCGAGACGCGCTATGATGCAACAGACGAGCGATTGGAACGCCCGAATATTTTCAAAGTCCCAACGTACCGATCAAGAGTAAAGTACCATTTTCCTACATTAGATTTCGTTCTAAATGCTTAATCCCTATGTAAAAACGTTAGTTAAGCAAGAATATCGTATTTTTAAAAAAATCTAATGATAGGATTTCCCAGAAAATTGAAAAAACCGAAAAATGTCAAGAGTAAAGTGCCATTTTCTGACATTAGATTTCGTTCTAAATGCTTAATCCCTATGTAGAAACGTTAGTTAAGCAAGAATATCGTATTTTTAAAAAAATCTAATGATAGGATTTTTCAGAAAATTGAAAAAACCGTAAAATGTCAAGAGTAAAGTGCCCTTATTTTAAACAATGTATCGTTCTAAATGCTTAATCCCTATGTAAAAAAGTTATTTTAGCAGGAATATGTTATTGAAAAAAATTAGAAAAATTTATTTTAGCCGTAAATCGAAAATAATGGATCGAGCGAATCGGTCGATTGCGCCGAGACGCGCTATGATGCAACAGACGAGCGATTGGAACGCCCGAATATTTTCAAAGTCCCAACGTACCGATCAAGAGTAAAGTACCATTTTCCTACATTAGATTTCGTTCTAAATGCTTAATCCCTATGTAAAAACGTTAGTTAAGCAAGAATATCGTATTTTTAAAAAAATCTAATGATAGGATTTCCCAGAAAATTGAAAAAACCGAAAAATGTCAAGAGTAAAGTGCCATTTTCTGACATTAGATTTCGTTCTAAATGCTTAATCCCTATGTAGAAACGTTAGTTAAGCAAGAATATCGTATTTTTAAAAAAATCTAATGATAGGATTTTTCAGAAAATTGAAAAAACCGTAAAATGTCAAGAGTAAAGTGCCCTTATTTTAAACAATGTATCGTTCTAAATGCTTAATCCCTATGTAAAAAAGTTATTTTAGCAGGAATATGTTATTGAAAAAAATTAGAAAAATTTATTTTAGCCGTAAATCGAAAATAATGGATCGAGCGAATCGGTCGATTGCGCCGAGACGCGCTATGATGCAACAGACGAGCGATTGGAACGCCCGAATATTTTCAAAGTCCCAACGTACCGATCAAGAGTAAAGTACCATTTTCCTACATTAGATTTCGTTCTAAATGCTTAATCCCTATGTAAAAACGTTAGTTAAGCAAGAATATCGTATTTTTAAAAAAATCTAATGATAGGATTTCCCAGAAAATTGAAAAAACCGAAAAATGTCAAGAGTAAAGTGCCATTTTCTGACATTAGATTTCGTTCTAAATGCTTAATCCCTATGTAGAAACGTTAGTTAAGCAAGAATATCGTATTTTTAAAAAAATCTAATGATAGGATTTTTCAGAAAATTGAAAAAACCGTAAAATGTCAAGAGTAAAGTGCCCTTATTTTAAACATTATATCGTTCTAAATGCTTAATCCCTATGTAAAAAAGTTATTTAAGCAGGAATATGTTATTGAAAAAAATTAGAAAAATTTATTTTAGCCGTAAATCGAAAATAATGGATCGAGCGAATCGGTCGATTGCGCCGAGACGCGCTATGATGCAACAGACGAGCGATTGGAACGCCCGAATATTTTCAAAGTCCCAACGTACCGATCAAGAGTAAAGTACCATTTTCCTACATTAGATTTCGTTCTAAATGCTTAATCCCTATGTAAAAACGTTAGTTAAGCAAGAATATCGTATTTTTAAAAAAATCTAATGATAGGATTTCCCAGAAAATTGAAAAAACCGAAAAATGTCAAGAGTAAAGTGCCATTTTCTGACATTAGATTTCGTTCTAAATGCTTAATCCCTATGTAGAAACGTTAGTTAAGCAAGAATATCGTATTTTTAAAAAAATCTAATGATAGGATTTTTCAGAAAATTGAAAAAACCGTAAAATGTCAAGAGTAAAGTGCCCTTATTTTAAACAATGTATCGTTCTAAATGCTTAATCCCTATGTAAAAAAGTTATTTAAGCAGGAATATGTTATTGAAAAAAATTAGAAAAATTTATTTTAGCCGTAAATCGAAAATAATGGATCGAGCGAATCGGTCGATTGCGCCGAGACGCGCTATGATGCAACAGACGAGCGATTGGAACGCCCGAATATTTTCAAAGTCCCAACGTACCGATCAAGAGTAAAGTACCATTTTCCTACATTAGATTTCGTTCTAAATGCTTAATCCCTATGTAAAAACGTTAGTTAAGCAAGAATATCGTATTTTTAAAAAAATCTAATGATAGGATTTCCCAGAAAATTGAAAAAACCGAAAAATGTCAAGAGTAAAGTGCCATTTTCTGACATTAGATTTCGTTCTAAATGCTTAATCCCTATGTAGAAACGTTAGTTAAGCAAGAATATCGTATTTTTAAAAAAATCTAATGATAGGATTTTTCAGAAAATTGAAAAAACCGTAAAATGTCAAGAGTAAAGTGCCCTTATTTTAAACAATGTATCGTTCTAAATGCTTAATCCCTATGTAAAAAAGTTATTTAAGCAGGAATATGTTATTGAAAAAAATTAGAAAAATTTATTTTAGCCGTAAATCGAAAATAATGGATCGAGCGAATCGGTCGATTGCGCCGAGACGCGCTATGATGCAACAGACGAGCGATTGGAACCCCCGAATATTTTCAAAGTCCCAACGTACCGATCAAGAGTAAAGTACCATTTTCCTACATTAGATTTCGTTCTAAATGCTTAATCCCTATGTAAAAACGTTAGTTAAGCAAGAATATCGTATTTTTAAAAAAATCTAATGATAGGATTTTCCAGAAAATTGAAAAAACCGAAAAATGTCAAGAGTAAAGTGCCATTTTCTGACATTAGATTTCGTTCTAAATGCTTAATCCCTATGTAGAAACGTTAGTTAAGCAAGAATATCGTATTTTTAAAAAAATCTAATGATAGGATTTTCCAGAAAATTGAAAAAACCGAAAAATGTCAAGAGTAAAGTGCCATTTTCTGACATTAGATTTCGTTCTAAATGCTTAATCCCTATGTAGAAACGTTAGTTAAGCAAGAATATCGTATTTTTAAAAAAATCTAATGATAGGATTTTTCAGAAAATTGAAAAAACCGTAAAATGTCAAGAGTAAAGTGCCCTTATTTTAAACAATGTATCGTTCTAAATGCTTAATCCCTATGTAAAAAAGTTATTTTAGCAGGAATATGTTATTGAAAAAAATTAGAAAAATTTATTTTAGCCGTAAATCGAAAATAATGGATCGAGCGAATCGGTCGATTGCGCCGAGACGCGCTATGATGCAACAGACGAGCGATTGGAACGCCCGAATATTTTCAAAGTCCCAACGTACCGATCAAGAGTAAAGTACCATTTTCCTACATTAGATTTCGTTCTAAATGCTTAATCCCTATGTAAAAACGTTAGTTAAGCAAGAATATCGTATTTTTAAAAAAATCTAATGATAGGATTTCCCAGAAAATTGAAAAAACCGAAAAATGTCAAGAGTAAAGTGCCATTTTCTGACATTAGATTTCGTTCTAAATGCTTAATCCCTATGTAGAAACGTTAGTTAAGCAAGAATATCGTATTTTTAAAAAAATCTAATGATAGGATTTTTCAGAAAATTGAAAAAACCGTAAAATGTCAAGAGTAAAGTGCCCTTATTTTAAACAATGTATCGTTCTAAATGCTTAATCCCTATGTAAAAAAGTTATTTTAGCAGGAATATGTTATTGAAAAAAATTAGAAAAATTTATTTTAGCCGTAAATCGAAAATAATGGATCGAGCGAATCGGTCGATTGCGCCGAGACGCGCTATGATGCAACAGACGAGCGATTGGAACGCCCGAATATTTTCAAAGTCCCAACGTACCGATCAAGAGTAAAGTACCATTTTCCTACATTAGATTTCGTTCTAAATGCTTAATCCCTATGTAAAAACGTTAGTTAAGCAAGAATATCGTATTTTTAAAAAAATCTAATGATAGGATTTCCCAGAAAATTGAAAAAACCGAAAAATGTCAAGAGTAAAGTGCCATTTTCTGACATTAGATTTCGTTCTAAATGCTTAATCCCTATGTAGAAACGTTAGTTAAGCAAGAATATCGTATTTTTAAAAAAATCTAATGATAGGATTTCCCAGAAAATTGAAAAAACCGAAAAATGTCAAGAGTAAAGTGCCATTTTCTGACATTAGATTTCGTTCTAAATGCTTAATCCCTATGTAGAAACGTTAGTTAAGCAAGAATATCGTATTTTTAAAAAAATCTAATGATAGGATTTTTCAGAAAATTGAAAAAACCGTAAAATGTCAAGAGTAAAGTGCCCTTATTTTAAACATTATATCGTTCTAAATGCTTAATCCCTATGTAAAAAAGTTATTTAAGCAGGAATATGTTATTGAAAAAAATTAGAAAAATTTATTTTAGCCGTAAATCGAAAATAATGGATCGAGCGAATCGGTCGATTGCGCCGAGACGCGCTATGATGCAACAGACGAGCGATTGGAACGCCCGAATATTTTCAAAGTCCCAACGTACCGATCAAGAGTAAAGTACCATTTTCCTACATTAGATTTCGTTCTAAATGCTTAATCCCTATGTAAAAACGTTAGTTAAGCAAGAATATCGTATTTTTAAAAAAATCTAATGATAGGATTTCCCAGAAAATTGAAAAAACCGAAAAATGTCAAGAGTAAAGTGCCATTTTCTGACATTAGATTTCGTTCTAAATGCTTAATCCCTATGTAGAAACGTTAGTTAAGCAAGAATATCGTATTTTTAAAAAAATCTAATGATAGGATTTTTCGGAAAATTGAAAAAACCGTAAAATGTCAAGAGTAAAGTGCCCTTATTTTAAACAATGTATCGTTCTAAATGCTTAATCCCTATGTAAAAAAGTTATTTAAGCAGGAATATGTTATTGAAAAAAATTAGAAAAATTTATTTTAGCCGTAAATCGAAAATAATGGATCGAGCGAATCGGTCGATTGCGCCGAGACGCGCTATGATGCAACAGACGAGCGATTGGAACGCCCGAATATTTTCAAAGTCCCAACGTACCGATCAAGAGTAAAGTACCATTTTCCTACATTAGATTTCGTTCTAAATGCTTAATCCCTATGTAAAAACGTTAGTTAAGCAAGAATATCGTATTTTTAAAAAAATCTAATGATAGGATTTCCCAGAAAATTGAAAAAACCGAAAAATGTCAAGAGTAAAGTGCCATTTTCTGACATTAGATTTCGTTCTAAATGCTTAATCCCTATGTAGAAACGTTAGTTAAGCAAGAATATCGTATTTTTAAAAAAATCTAATGATAGGATTTTTCAGAAAATTGAAAAAACCGTAAAATGTCAAGAGTAAAGTGCCCTTATTTTAAACAATGTATCGTTCTAAATGCTTAATCCCTATGTAAAAAAGTTATTTTAGCAGGAATATGTTATTGAAAAAAATTAGAAAAATTTATTTTAGCCGTAAATCGAAAATAATGGATCGAGCGAATCGGTCGATTGCGCCGAGACGCGCTATGATGCAACAGACGAGCGATTGGAACGCCCGAATATTTTCAAAGTCCCAACGTACCGATCAAGAGTAAAGTACCATTTTCCTACATTAGATTTCGTTCTAAATGCTTAATCCCTATGTAAAAACGTTAGTTAAGCAAGAATATCGTATTTTTAAAAAAATCTAATGATAGGATTTCCCAGAAAATTGAAAAAACCGAAAAATGTCAAGAGTAAAGTGCCATTTTCTGACATTAGATTTCGTTCTAAATGCTTAATCCCTATGTAGAAACGTTAGTTAAGCAAGAATATCGTATTTTTAAAAAAATCTAATGATAGGATTTTTCAGAAAATTGAAAAAACCGTAAAATGTCAAGAGTAAAGTGCCCTTATTTTAAACAATGTATCGTTCTAAATGCTTAATCCCTATGTAAAAAAGTTATTTTAGCAGGAATATGTTATTGAAAAAAATTAGAAAAATTTATTTTAGCCGTAAATCGAAAATAATGGATCGAGCGAATCGGTCGATTGCGCCGAGACGCGCTATGATGCAACAGACGAGCGATTGGAACGCCCGAATATTTTCAAAGTCCCAACGTACCGATCAAGAGTAAAGTACCATTTTCCTACATTAGATTTCGTTCTAAATGCTTAATCCCTATGTAAAAACGTTAGTTAAGCAAGAATATCGTATTTTTAAAAAAATCTAATGATAGGATTTCCCAGAAAATTGAAAAAACCGAAAAATGTCAAGAGTAAAGTGCCATTTTCTGACATTAGATTTCGTTCTAAATGCTTAATCCCTATGTAGAAACGTTAGTTAAGCAAGAATATCGTATTTTTAAAAAAATCTAATGATAGGATTTTTCAGAAAATTGAAAAAACCGTAAAATGTCAAGAGTAAAGTGCCCTTATTTTAAACATTATATCGTTCTAAATGCTTAATCCCTATGTAAAAAAGTTATTTAAGCAGGAATATGTTATTGAAAAAAATTAGAAAAATTTATTTTAGCCGTAAATCGAAAATAATGGATCGAGCGAATCGGTCGATTGCGCCGAGACGCGCTATGATGCAACAGACGAGCGATTGGAACGCCCGAATATTTTCAAAGTCCCAACGTACCGATCAAGAGTAAAGTACCATTTTCCTACATTAGATTTCGTTCTAAATGCTTAATCCCTATGTAAAAACGTTAGTTAAGCAAGAATATCGTATTTTTAAAAAAATCTAATGATAGGATTTCCCAGAAAATTGAAAAAACCGAAAAATGTCAAGAGTAAAGTGCCATTTTCTGACATTAGATTTCGTTCTAAATGCTTAATCCCTATGTAGAAACGTTAGTTAAGCAAGAATATCGTATTTTTAAAAAAATCTAATGATAGGATTTTTCAGAAAATTGAAAAAACCGTAAAATGTCAAGAGTAAAGTGCCCTTATTTTAAACAATGTATCGTTCTAAATGCTTAATCCCTATGTAAAAAAGTTATTTAAGCAGGAATATGTTATTGAAAAAAATTAGAAAAATTTATTTTAGCCGTAAATCGAAAATAATGGATCGAGCGAATCGGTCGATTGCGCCGAGACGCGCTATGATGCAACAGACGAGCGATTGGAACGCCCGAATATTTTCAAAGTCCCAACGTACCGATCAAGAGTAAAGTACCATTTTCCTACATTAGATTTCGTTCTAAATGCTTAATCCCTATGTAAAAACGTTAGTTAAGCAAGAATATCGTATTTTTAAAAAAATCTAATGATAGGATTTCCCAGAAAATTGAAAAAACCGAAAAATGTCAAGAGTAAAGTGCCATTTTCTGACATTAGATTTCGTTCTAAATGCTTAATCCCTATGTAGAAACGTTAGTTAAGCAAGAATATCGTATTTTTAAAAAAATCTAATGATAGGATTTTTCAGAAAATTGAAAAAACCGTAAAATGTCAAGAGTAAAGTGCCCTTATTTTAAACAATGTATCGTTCTAAATGCTTAATCCCTATGTAAAAAAGTTATTTAAGCAGGAATATGTTATTGAAAAAAATTAGAAAAATTTATTTTAGCCGTAAATCGAAAATAATGGATCGAGCGAATCGGTCGATTGCGCCGAGACGCGCTATGATGCAACAGACGAGCGATTGGAACCCCCGAATATTTTCAAAGTCCCAACGTACCGATCAAGAGTAAAGTACCATTTTCCTACATTAGATTTCGTTCTAAATGCTTAATCCCTATGTAAAAACGTTAGTTAAGCAAGAATATCGTATTTTTAAAAAAATCTAATGATAGGATTTTCCAGAAAATTGAAAAAACCGAAAAATGTCAAGAGTAAAGTGCCATTTTCTGACATTAGATTTCGTTCTAAATGCTTAATCCCTATGTAGAAACGTTAGTTAAGCAAGAATATCGTATTTTTAAAAAAATCTAATGATAGGATTTTCCAGAAAATTGAAAAAACCGAAAAATGTCAAGAGTAAAGTGCCATTTTCTGACATTAGATTTCGTTCTAAATGCTTAATCCCTATGTAGAAACGTTAGTTAAGCAAGAATATCGTATTTTTAAAAAAATCTAATGATAGGATTTTTCAGAAAATTGAAAAAACCGTAAAATGTCAAGAGTAAAGTGCCCTTATTTTAAACAATGTATCGTTCTAAATGCTTAATCCCTATGTAAAAAAGTTATTTTAGCAGGAATATGTTATTGAAAAAAATTAGAAAAATTTATTTTAGCCGTAAATCGAAAATAATGGATCGAGCGAATCGGTCGATTGCGCCGAGACGCGCTATGATGCAACAGACGAGCGATTGGAACGCCCGAATATTTTCAAAGTCCCAACGTACCGATCAAGAGTAAAGTACCATTTTCCTACATTAGATTTCGTTCTAAATGCTTAATCCCTATGTAAAAACGTTAGTTAAGCAAGAATATCGTATTTTTAAAAAAATCTAATGATAGGATTTCCCAGAAAATTGAAAAAACCGAAAAATGTCAAGAGTAAAGTGCCATTTTCTGACATTAGATTTCGTTCTAAATGCTTAATCCCTATGTAGAAACGTTAGTTAAGCAAGAATATCGTATTTTTAAAAAAATCTAATGATAGGATTTTTCAGAAAATTGAAAAAACCGTAAAATGTCAAGAGTAAAGTGCCCTTATTTTAAACAATGTATCGTTCTAAATGCTTAATCCCTATGTAAAAAAGTTATTTTAGCAGGAATATGTTATTGAAAAAAATTAGAAAAATTTATTTTAGCCGTAAATCGAAAATAATGGATCGAGCGAATCGGTCGATTGCGCCGAGACGCGCTATGATGCAACAGACGAGCGATTGGAACGCCCGAATATTTTCAAAGTCCCAACGTACCGATCAAGAGTAAAGTACCATTTTCCTACATTAGATTTCGTTCTAAATGCTTAATCCCTATGTAAAAACGTTAGTTAAGCAAGAATATCGTATTTTTAAAAAAATCTAATGATAGGATTTCCCAGAAAATTGAAAAAACCGAAAAATGTCAAGAGTAAAGTGCCATTTTCTGACATTAGATTTCGTTCTAAATGCTTAATCCCTATGTAGAAACGTTAGTTAAGCAAGAATATCGTATTTTTAAAAAAATCTAATGATAGGATTTCCCAGAAAATTGAAAAAACCGAAAAATGTCAAGAGTAAAGTGCCATTTTCTGACATTAGATTTCGTTCTAAATGCTTAATCCCTATGTAGAAACGTTAGTTAAGCAAGAATATCGTATTTTTAAAAAAATCTAATGATAGGATTTTTCAGAAAATTGAAAAAACCGTAAAATGTCAAGAGTAAAGTGCCCTTATTTTAAACATTATATCGTTCTAAATGCTTAATCCCTATGTAAAAAAGTTATTTAAGCAGGAATATGTTATTGAAAAAAATTAGAAAAATTTATTTTAGCCGTAAATCGAAAATAATGGATCGAGCGAATCGGTCGATTGCGCCGAGACGCGCTATGATGCAACAGACGAGCGATTGGAACGCCCGAATATTTTCAAAGTCCCAACGTACCGATCAAGAGTAAAGTACCATTTTCCTACATTAGATTTCGTTCTAAATGCTTAATCCCTATGTAAAAACGTTAGTTAAGCAAGAATATCGTATTTTTAAAAAAATCTAATGATAGGATTTCCCAGAAAATTGAAAAAACCGAAAAATGTCAAGAGTAAAGTGCCATTTTCTGACATTAGATTTCGTTCTAAATGCTTAATCCCTATGTAGAAACGTTAGTTAAGCAAGAATATCGTATTTTTAAAAAAATCTAATGATAGGATTTTTCGGAAAATTGAAAAAACCGTAAAATGTCAAGAGTAAAGTGCCCTTATTTTAAACAATGTATCGTTCTAAATGCTTAATCCCTATGTAAAAAAGTTATTTAAGCAGGAATATGTTATTGAAAAAAATTAGAAAAATTTATTTTAGCCGTAAATCGAAAATAATGGATCGAGCGAATCGGTCGATTGCGCCGAGACGCGCTATGATGCAACAGACGAGCGATTGGAACGCCCGAATATTTTCAAAGTCCCAACGTACCGATCAAGAGTAAAGTACCATTTTCCTACATTAGATTTCGTTCTAAATGCTTAATCCCTATGTAAAAACGTTAGTTAAGCAAGAATATCGTATTTTTAAAAAAATCTAATGATAGGATTTCCCAGAAAATTGAAAAAACCGAAAAATGTCAAGAGTAAAGTGCCATTTTCTGACATTAGATTTCGTTCTAAATGCTTAATCCCTATGTAGAAACGTTAGTTAAGCAAGAATATCGTATTTTTAAAAAAATCTAATGATAGGATTTTTCAGAAAATTGAAAAAACCGTAAAATGTCAAGAGTAAAGTGCCCTTATTTTAAACAATGTATCGTTCTAAATGCTTAATCCCTATGTAAAAAAGTTATTTTAGCAGGAATATGTTATTGAAAAAAATTAGAAAAATTTATTTTAGCCGTAAATCGAAAATAATGGATCGAGCGAATCGGTCGATTGCGCCGAGACGCGCTATGATGCAACAGACGAGCGATTGGAACGCCCGAATATTTTCAAAGTCCCAACGTACCGATCAAGAGTAAAGTACCATTTTCCTACATTAGATTTCGTTCTAAATGCTTAATCCCTATGTAAAAACGTTAGTTAAGCAAGAATATCGTATTTTTAAAAAAATCTAATGATAGGATTTCCCAGAAAATTGAAAAAACCGAAAAATGTCAAGAGTAAAGTGCCATTTTCTGACATTAGATTTCGTTCTAAATGCTTAATCCCTATGTAGAAACGTTAGTTAAGCAAGAATATCGTATTTTTAAAAAAATCTAATGATAGGATTTTTCAGAAAATTGAAAAAACCGTAAAATGTCAAGAGTAAAGTGCCCTTATTTTAAACAATGTATCGTTCTAAATGCTTAATCCCTATGTAAAAAAGTTATTTTAGCAGGAATATGTTATTGAAAAAAATTAGAAAAATTTATTTTAGCCGTAAATCGAAAATAATGGATCGAGCGAATCGGTCGATTGCGCCGAGACGCGCTATGATGCAACAGACGAGCGATTGGAACGCCCGAATATTTTCAAAGTCCCAACGTACCGATCAAGAGTAAAGTACCATTTTCCTACATTAGATTTCGTTCTAAATGCTTAATCCCTATGTAAAAACGTTAGTTAAGCAAGAATATCGTATTTTTAAAAAAATCTAATGATAGGATTTCCCAGAAAATTGAAAAAACCGAAAAATGTCAAGAGTAAAGTGCCATTTTCTGACATTAGATTTCGTTCTAAATGCTTAATCCCTATGTAGAAACGTTAGTTAAGCAAGAATATCGTATTTTTAAAAAAATCTAATGATAGGATTTTCCAGAAAATTGAAAAAACCGAAAAATGTCAAGAGTAAAGTGCCATTTTCTGACATTAGATTTCGTTCTAAATGCTTAATCCCTATGTAGAAACGTTAGTTAAGCAAGAATATCGTATTTTTAAAAAAATCTAATGATAGGATTTTTCAGAAAATTGAAAAAACCGTAAAATGTCAAGAGTAAAGTGCCCTTATTTTAAACATTATATCGTTCTAAATGCTTAATCCCTATGTAAAAAAGTTATCTAAGCAAGAATATGTTATTGAATAAAATGAGAAAAATTTATTTTAGCCGTAAATCGAAAATAATGGGTCGAGCGAATCGGTCGATTGCGCCGAGACGCGCTATGATGCAACAGACGAGCGATTGGAACGCCCGAATATTTTCAAAGTCCCACCGTACCGATCAAGAGTAAAGTACCATTTTCCTACATTAGATTTCGTTCTAAATGCTTAATCCCTATGTAGAAACGTTAGTTAAGCAAGAATATCGTATTTTTAAAAAAATCTAATGATAGGATTTTCCAGAAAATTGAAAAAACCGAAAAATGTCAAGAGTAAAGTGCCATTTTCTGACATTAGATTTCGTTCTAAATGCTTAATCCCTATGTAGAAACGTTAGTTAAGCAAGAATATCGTATTTTTAAAAAAATCTAATGATAGGATTTTTCAGAAAATTGAAAAAACCGTAAAATGTCAAGAGTAAAGTGCCCTTATTTTAAACAATGTATCGTTCTAAATGCTTAATCCCTATGTAAAAAAGTTATCTAAGCAAGAATATGTTATTGAAAAAAATTAGAAAAATTTATTTTAGCCGTAAATCGAAAAGAAGTCTGTTCGTTTCTCTGTCTCTCTCGCGCGATCGAACTATCGATGTTTCCCGACAAACTATTGGAAGTTTAATTAAACTTTATACATGAAATTACTCGTTTTGATCCCCGCTACACAGCCGTATACTTTTTATAATTTTGTGGAATCGGGAACCTTGAAATATTTATCATAACGCGGATCGACTGTCTCTGTCTCTTTCTAGATCGGAAGAATCGATGTTTCCCGGCAAACTATTGGGAGTTTAATTAAACTTTATACATGAAATTACTCGTTCTGATCCCCGCTACACAGCCGTAAACTTTTTATAAATTTGTGGAATCGGGAACCTCGAAATATTTATCATAACGCGGATCGACTGTCTCTGTCTCTTTCTAGATCGGAAGAATCGATGTTTCCCGGAAAACTATTGGGAGTTTAATTAAACTTTATACATGAAATTACTCGTTCTGATCCCCGCTACACAGCCGTATACTTTTTATAATTTTGTGGAATCGGGAACCTTGAAATATTTATCATAACGCGGATCGACTGTCTCTGTCTCTTTCTAGATCGGAAGAATCGATGTTTCCCGGCAAACTATTGGGAGTTTAATTAAACTTTATACATGAAATTACTCGTTCTGATCCCCGCTACACAGCCGTATACTTTTTATAATTTTGTGGAATCGGGAACCTCGAAATATTTATCATAACGCGGATCGACTGTCTCTGTCTCTTTCTAGATCGGAAGAATCGATGTTTCCCGGAAAACTATTGGGAGTTTAATTAAACTTTATACATGAAATTACTCGTTCTGATCCCCGCTACACAGCCGTAAACTTTTTATAAATTTGTGGAATCGGGAACCTCGAAATATTTATCATAACGCGGATCGACTGTCTCTGTCTCTTTCTAGATCGGAAGAATCGATGTTTCCCGGCAAACTATTGGGAGATTAATTAAACTTTATACATGAAATTACTCGTTCTGATCCCCGCTACACAGCCGTATACTTTTTATAATTTTGTGGAATCGGGAACCTCGAAATATTTATCATAACGCGGATCGACTGTCTCTGTCTCTTTCTAGATCGGAAGAATCGATGTTTCCCGGCAAACTATTGGGAGTTTAATTAAACTTTATACATGAAATTACTCGTTTTGATCCCCGCTACACAGCCGTATACTTTTTATAATTTTGTGGAATCGGGAACCTTGAAATATTTATCATAACGCGGATCGACTGTCTCTGTCTCTTTCTAGATCGGAAGAATCGATGTTTCCCGGCAAACTATTGGGAGTTTAATTAAACTTTATACATGAAATTACTCGTTCTGATCCCCGCTACACAGCCGTATACTTTTTATAATTTTGTGGAATCGGGAACCTCGAAATATTTATCATAACGCGGATCGACTGTCTCTGTCTCTTTCTAGATCGGAAGAATCGATGTTTCCCGGCAAACTATTGGGAGTTTAATTAAACTTTATACATGAAATTACTCGTTCTGATCCCCGCTACACAGCCGTATACTTTTTATAATTTTGTGGAATCGGGAACCTCGAAATATTTATCATAACGCGGATCGACTGTCTCTGTCTCTTTCTAGATCGGAAGAATCGATGTTTCCCGGCAAACTATTGGGAGTTTAATTAAACTTTATACATGAAATTACTCGTTCTGATCCCCGCTACACAGCCGTATACTTTTTATAATTTTGTGGAATCGGGAACCTCGAAATATTTATCATAACGCGGATCGACTGTCTCTGTCTCTTTCTAGATCGGAAGAATCGATGTTTCCCGGCAAACTATTGGGAGTTTAATTAAACTTTATACATGAAATTACTCGTTTTGATCCCCGCTACACAGCCGTATACTTTTTATAATTTTGTGGAATCGGGAACCTTGAAATATTTAACATAACGCGGATCGACTGTCTCTGTCTCTTTCTAGATCGGAATAATCGATGTTTCCCGGCAAACTA
Source organism: Megalopta genalis (assembly GCF_051020955.1). Lineage (NCBI taxonomy): Eukaryota > Metazoa > Arthropoda > Insecta > Hymenoptera > Halictidae > Megalopta > Megalopta genalis. The sequence goes on from NW_027477466.1 coordinate 54,868, forward strand.
ATGGGATATTAATTAAACTTTATACACGAAATTACTCGTTTTGATCCCTGCTACACAGCCGTATACTTTTTATAATTTTGTGGAATCGGGAACCTCGAAATATTTATCATAACGCGGATCGACTGTCTCTGTCTCTTTCTAGATCGGAAGAATCGATGTTTCCCGGCAAACTATTGGGAGTTTAATTAAACTTTATACATGAAATTACTCGTTTTGATCCCCGCTACACAGCCGTATACTTTTTATAATTTTGTGGAATCGGGAACCTTGAAATATTTAACATAACGCGGATCGACTGTCTCTGTCTCTTTCTAGATCGGAATAATCGATGTTTCCCGGCAAACTAATGGGATATTAATTAAACTTTATACACGAAATTACTCGTTTTGATCCCTGCTACACAGCCGTATACTTTTTATAATTTTGTGGAATCGGGAACCTTGCAATATTTAACATAACGCGGATCGACTGTCTCTGTCTCTTTCTAGATCGGAAGAATCGATGTTTCCCGGCAAACTATTGGGAGTTTAATTAAACTTTATACATGAAATTACTCGTTTTGATCCCCGCTACACAGCCGTATACTTTTTATAATTTTGTGGAATCGGGAACCTCGAAATATTTATCATAACGCGGATCGACTGTCTCTGTCTCTTTCTAGATCGGAAGAATCGATGTTTCCCGGCAAACTATTGGGAGTTTAATTAAACTTTATACATGAAATTACTCGTTCTGATCCCCGCTACACAGCCGTATACTTTTTATAATTTTGTGGAATCGGGAACCTCGAAATATTTATCATAACGCGGATCGACTGTCTCTGTCTCTTTCTAGATCGGAAGAATCGATGTTTCCCGGCAAACTATTGGGAGTTTAATTAAACTTTATACATGAAATTACTCGTTCTGATCCCCGCTACACAGCCGTATACTTTTTATAATTTTGTGGAATCGGGAACCTCGAAATATTTATCATAACGCGGATCGACTGTCTCTGTCTCTTTCTAGATCGGAAGAATCGATGTTTCCCGGCAAACTATTGGGAGTTTAATTAAACTTTATACATGAAATTACTCGTTCTGATCCCCGCTACACAGCCGTATACTTTTTATAATTTTGTGGAATCGGGAACCTCGAAATATTTATCATAACGCGGATCGACTGTCTCTGTCTCTTTCTAGATCGGAAGAATCGATGTTTCCCGGCAAACTATTGGGAGTTTAATTAAACTTTATACATGAAATTACTCGTTTTGATCCCCGCTACACAGCCGTATACTTTTTATAATTTTGTGGAATCGGGAACCTTGAAATATTTAACATAACGCGGATCGACTGTCTCTGTCTCTTTCTAGATCGGAATAATCGATGTTTCCCGGCAAACTAATGGGATATTAATTAAACTTTATACACGAAATTACTCGTTTTGATCCCTGCTACACAGCCGTATACTTTTTATAATTTTGTGGAATCGGGAACCTTGCAATATTTAACATAACGCGGATCGACTGTCTCTGTCTCTTTCTAGATCGGAATAATCGATGTTTCCCGGCAAAGTAATGGGAGTTTAATTAAACTTTATGCATCAAATCATTCAGTTTGACTCCTGCAACACAACCAAACACTCTCTGTAATTTTCTGAACTGAAAAACCACTGAAATTGCGCTCGAAATGCGGAGCGACGGGTCGGCGCGTCTGCACTGTGCGACAGCTAGTCAAAACGTCCGAACAGCGTATTGTTTTCGATCTCTTGGTATAATATTCGTATTCCTTGCTGTGTATAGCTTCCGATCGATTATTGCAATGGTCAAAGTTCCAGCGGCGTAATGCTTTCCATAAGATTACATTAATATAACCAGCGGCATATTGCTTTCTATCTTGTAATGAAAATTTTATAACCAAGTACCAACGGCGTATTGCTTTCGTTCGGATAATGGAGATTTTACAACCAAGTACCAGCGGTTTCTGTCTTATAATTAAATTATTATAATAAAATAAAGTACCAGCGGCGTGTTACTTTCGTTCGGATAATGGAGATTTTACAACCAAGTATCAGCGGTTTCTGTCTTATAATTAAATTATTATAATAAAATAAAGTACCAGCGGCGTATTGCTTTCGTTCGGATAATGGAGATTTTATGTCCAGCGGCGTAGTGCTTTCTATCTTATAATGTAATTCTTATTACAAAGTACCAGCGGCGTATTGGTTCGTACCAGCGGCGTATTGCTTTTTTTCCAGCGGCGTATTGGTTCGTACCAGCGGCGTATTGCTTTTTTTTCCAGCGGCGTATTGGTTCGTACCAGCGGCGTATTGCTTTTTTTCCAGCGGCGTATTGGTTCGTACCAGCGGCGTATTGCTTTTTTTTCCAGCGGCGTATTGGTTCGTACCAGCGGCGTATTGCTTTTTTTCCAGCGGCGTATTGGTTCGTACCAGCGGCGTATTGCTTTTTTTCCAGCGGCGTATTGGTTCGTACCAGCGGCGTATTGCTTTTTTTTCCAGCGGCGTATTGTTTCGTACCAGCGGCGTATTGCTTTCCGTAACCTCGAAAAACACAAAGTGCCAGCGGCGTGATGCTTTGGAAAATAGAGCCAACATCAGCGGCATTCCGGCCTGTGCTCGGTTGGGCACGGAAAC
>NW_027477466.1:62500-65000 GCF_051020955.1 Megalopta genalis
ATCTCGCCTACTCTGAGGTCGTCGGAACGTGAAAAAAAATTTTTTCAGAGCTTCCCCCCCCGAAAGCATTTTGCGAAACGTGTACAGAGCAACACAAAAAAAAAAAAAAAATAAAAAAAACACAAAAAACCCTTAAAGCAAAAAAAAAACCGTTTATCGCGCCTCACCAATATATCTTTTATAAAATTCGATATCCTCTCCAAATATAGATCTTCGAAACACTCGCAAGACGATTACAATCGGTATAACTTTAACGTCCGTCCGAAAAGTACTTTCGGGGACTAGACGACCGATTGATCTCGTGCGGTTTCGCTATTCGATCATTTGAAGAGAACAAAAAGATATATGGGGCGACCGACAAACGGTTTTCCCGTAGAACCAGACTCGCGATTGCGTTGACACACACATCATAGCCACACCAATAGAAGAGTTTTAGGACGGTAACCCGGGTGGGGTGTTCTTTACTCAGAATATGTGCAACATCGGATCTATATAGCCATCGATACAATTCGTACACAAATGTGTCGTACGAAGAGAGAGACTTTTTTTCCTCTGGCAACATAACGGTAAGAGACATCCTTCCACACTCATAGGTTCCACTCCCTGGGGCTATGATATATATATACATATAAATTCAAATTCGAAGCAACGGTCACAATTCTACTCTATATTTTTGCGGGTTATGTGTTCTTTCGTTCAATTTCTTTCATGCGTTCGTTCGATCTCTGTACACAGTCTTCACATAGGACAGACTCGTGTAGTACGCTTTCGTGGGTTAAACCCATCTCGTTTCATTTCAGGCGACGTCGGGAGCGCGTTGAAAATGTACCAGTGAAATCTCGATAGTTCTACGGATACGAATCGTCCCGAAAAAGATTTTGTCACCGCTTCGAAGCGGTGTTTCAGACGGGCGGACGTATATAAAACATATACGACACACGACACCGCCTTCCACACTCACGCTAGTTCGAACACGATTTCCATCTCTCTCGAAGACTGTTAGACGTACGTAAAATTTCTCAATATTCATAGGACCGCGACAAACGCCGACGAAGCGCCCATCATTCGCTCGTACGTATATAGGCAACAAGTGCCATCAACGCAAGCAGTTTATAAGTACGTAAACGACCCTCAGCCAGGCGTGGTCCAGGAATTGTATCCGTGGACCGCAATGTGCGTTCGAAATGTCGATGTTCATGTGTCCTGCAGTTCACACGTTGACGCGCAATTAGCTGCGTTCTTCATCGACCCACGAGCCAAGTGATCCACCGTTCAGGGTAATTTTTCCCTTTTATTCTCTCATATATAATATAATGTGTATTTGCTATCCACCACATTTTTGTGTTATATTTCGGAACAAGCCGATACCCGAAGAGCTCCAACCAGCGCGCGAAGGAGATTCGGGAGTCGTCGTACAACGACATAATTGTCCCTTAAAGAACGAGATATTTCCGTCGAAACCATATATATATGTACGAGCAAATCCAAAACCACTGTTTTCTTGCAAGTTCGACGGTCGGAGCGAATAGAACATTGAAAAGCCTTCTATCGAAGAAACACAGAGAGTATATCACCTCCAAAAACGACGGGGATATGGATATTCAAACTGGACAATTATCAACCCGATACTGGATTCGAAAAGTTTCTCTCTCCTTTCGTCGTTATTTACACCGGACGGACTCACGGCCGGCTCTAGCTGGGTGTCATATATATATATACGTCCCACGCTCATGCTGCCACTAGCGCGCAACAGAGTAGGGTGTCAATGACAACGACACAGCATTGAAACGAGCTACACAAGCCGGTCTCTCTTGATACCAATGTAAACGAGCATTAAGTTATCTTCAGACTGCCCGATATTTTCGTCCTTTGGACTTTCCCAACGATTCCTTTTTTTCTTTTTTTTTTACACACCACAGCGAAGACTTGAGGAAGCGTGATTAGCACGCTCGCATCCCTCCCTGTCCTACTACAACTGTGTGTGTGTGTGTGTAAAGAAAGAAAAAAGAATACATTGGCTTTCTCTCTATCGAGAAGATGGCCTACGCAACGCAGATCAAAGGCCTAATACGTGTAATATAATACGCGTCTGGCCGTGTATAAATCACGCACGAATGATCTGGTCGGGCCCAACTCTTCTCGTACGCTTATTTTTCCGTGTTGGGGCACTATCATAAAATCACACAAACCCCAACACGTGTGTGTCTTGGAAGGAAGATGGCCTACGCAACGCAGATCAAAGGCCTAATACGTGTAGTACACACGTCTGCCGTGTAAATCACGCACGAATGATCTGGTCGGGCCCAACTCTTCTCCACCACACCACATCCCAACTTTGTACATTTTTATATATTTTTGTGCGTTGGGGCACCTTCATAATCACAAACCCCAACAACACATATATCTCTCTCTCTTTGAAAGATTTGTTGTGGCCTACGCAACGCAGATCAAAGGCCTAATACGTGTAGTACACACGTCTGGCCGTGTAAATCACGCACGA
>NW_027477466.1:67500-71198 GCF_051020955.1 Megalopta genalis
ATGTACTCAAATATATTCAAAGGAAAAAGTACATGGGTGATGCCATAGTCGTGGAAGCGCGTACGCTCACGCTGATCTTCTGACCGCCGGAAGCACGAAACCTCTGATCTGGGCAAAATCGGCAAGCCGAGGAAGAACGGACAGGACACATGCTGGACTGGCGAGAAAGCGTGTTCTTCCGCTCGCGCTAGGCATTTCGATTTCTGACACCTCTTGATTTAAAAAATCAGTTTTTTGATAGTTTTCTCTCTCCACTGGGCTATTCATTTTAGCCACAGTTTTCAATTGGTACGATTTGCTTCCAAATCTTACAGATGCATTTTAAAAAATTTTTCCATCGCTCGGACAGAAGAGTCGATTGCTCAGTGAGTACGAGTATACATACAAAGTGCATACGGGTAACCAACCCCGTAGGGCTTGCCACATATGGGCCATTCGGTCAAAGACACCGACCCGTGGCCACGCTGTGTGGAGAAAAGTCCGTAACGTAAACGGCACGAAACAGTCAGGACCGAAGCCCCGAAGGAGCTCTGAGACAGCTTCTCGACCGAGATCGTAGAATTGGCCCAAAACCCGCTCTGCTCCGTCCGCCTCGCACGGACCGTGTATCTCTTATAGATACCGAACGGCCGGCAAGGACGCCGGCGCCGCCGGCCGAATAGCACGCGCGCTTATGAGTGTAAACCGCCGCGGCAACAGACCGCCCGGCCGTGCTGTTGTAACATAGCGCGTGAACGAACGAAAAAAAAATTTATAGTAAACATTAAAATAAATTACATTACCGTAAACTAGACAAAAAATTACACATTTTTTCCCAATATGAAAATTTCACAAACTTTTCAAAGTCCCATCGCATCGAGTAAACTTTTTTAATAACGCTTCCGCACGATTCTAAATGCTTAATCCATATGTGAAATCGTTCACTGATCACGAATATCGTATTTAAAAAAATTACAAAAATTTATTTTTCAAAATAATCAAAAAAAACCGAAAAATCACAAGAGTAAAGTACCATTATTTTAAACAATATGTCGTTCTAAATGCTTAATCCCTATGTAAAAAAGTTATCTAAGCAAGAATATGTAATTGAAAAAAATTAGAAAAATTTATTTTAGCCGTAAATCGAAAATAATGGGGACACCGGAGCTGTTCGAAGCGCCGAGACGCGCCGCGTACGGCCGAATATTTTCTAAGTCCCAACGTACCGATCAAGAGTAAAGTACCATTTTCCTACATTAGATTTCGTTCTAAATGCTTAATCCCTATGTAAAAACGTTAGTTAAGCAAGAATATCGTATTTTTAAAAAAATCTAATGATAGGATTTCCCAGAAAATTGAAAAAAACCGAAAAATGTCAAGAGTAAAGTGCCATTTTCTGACATTAGATTTCGTTCTAAATGCTTAATCCCTATGTAGAAACGTTAGTTAAGCAAGAATATCGTATTTTTAAAAAAATCTAATGATAGGATTTTCAGAAAATTGAAAAAACCGTAAAATGTCAAGAGTAAAGTGCCCTTATTTTAAACAATGTATCGTTCTAAATGCTTAATCCCTATGTAAAAAAGTTATTTTAGCAGGAATATGTTATTGAAAAAAATTAGAAAAATTTATTTTAGCCGTAAATCGAAAATAATGGGGACACCGGAGCTGTTCGAAGCGCCGAGCGCGCCGCGTACGCCCGAATATTTTCAAAGTCCCAACGTACCGATCAAGAGTAAAGTACCATTTTCCTACATTAGATTTCGTTCTAAATGCTTAATCCCTATGTAAAAACGTTAGTTAAGCAAGAATATCGTATTTTTAAAAAAATCTAATGATAGGATTTTCCAGAAAATTGAAAAAACCGAAAAATGTCAAGAGTAAAGTGCCATTTTCTGACATTAGATTTCGTTCTAAATGCTTAATCCCTATGTAGAAACGTTAGTTAAGCAAGAATATCGTATTTTTAAAAAAATCTAATGATAGGATTTTTCAGAAAATTGAAAAAACCGTAAAATGTCAAGAGTAAAGTGCCCTTATTTTAAACAATGTATCGTTCTAAATGCTTAATCCCTATGTAAAAAGTTATTTAAGCAGGAATATGTTATTGAAAAAAATTAGAAAAATTTATTTTAGCCGTAAATCGAAAATAATGGATCGAGCGAATCGGTCGATTGCGCCGAGACGCGCTATGATGCAACAGACGAGCGATTGGAACGCCCGAATATTTTCAAAGTCCCAACGTACCGATCAAGAGTAAAGTACCATTTTCCTACATTAGATTTCGTTCTAAATGCTTAATCCCTATGTAAAAACGTTAGTTAAGCAAGAATATCGTATTTTTAAAAAAATCTAATGATAGGATTTTCCAGAAAATTGAAAAAACCGAAAAATGTCAAGAGTAAAGTGCCATTTTCTGACATTAGATTTCGTTCTAAATGCTTAATCCCTATGTAGAAACGTTAGTTAAGCAAGAATATCGTATTTTTAAAAAAATCTAATGATAGGATTTTCCAGAAAATTGAAAAAACCGAAAAATGTCAAGAGTAAAGTGCCATTTTCTGACATTAGATTTCGTTCTAAATGCTTAATCCCTATGTAGAAACGTTAGTTAAGCAAGAATATCGTATTTTTAAAAAAATCTAATGATAGGATTTTTCAGAAAATTGAAAAAACCGTAAAATGTCAAGAGTAAAGTGCCCTTATTTTAAACAATGTATCGTTCTAAATGCTTAATCCCTATGTAAAAAAGTTATTTAAGCAGGAATATGTTATTGAAAAAAATTAGAAAAATTTATTTTAGCCGTAAATCGAAAATAATGGATCGAGCGAATCGGTCGATTGCGCCGAGACGCGCTATGATGCAACAGACGAGCGATTGGAACGCCCGAATATTTTCAAAGTCCCAACGTACCGATCAAGAGTAAAGTACCATTTTCCTACATTAGATTTCGTTCTAAATGCTTAATCCCTATGTAAAAACGTTAGTTAAGCAAGAATATCGTATTTTTAAAAAAATCTAATGATAGGATTTCCCAGAAAATTGAAAAAACCGAAAAATGTCAAGAGTAAAGTGCCATTTTCTGACATTAGATTTCGTTCTAAATGCTTAATCCCTATGTAGAAACGTTAGTTAAGCAAGAATATCGTATTTTTAAAAAAATCTAATGATAGGATTTTTCAGAAAATTGAAAAAACCGTAAAATGTCAAGAGTAAAGTGCCCTTATTTTAAACAATGTATCGTTCTAAATGCTTAATCCCTATGTAAAAAAGTTATTTTAGCAGGAATATGTTATTGAAAAAAATTAGAAAAATTTATTTTAGCCGTAAATCGAAAATAATGGATCGAGCGAATCGGTCGATTGCGCCGAGACGCGCTATGATGCAACAGACGAGCGATTGGAACGCCCGAATATTTTCAAAGTCCCAACGTACCGATCAAGAGTAAAGTACCATTTTCCTACATTAGATTTCGCTAAATGCTTAATCCCTATGTAAAAACGTTAGTTAAGCAAGAATATCGTATTTTTAAAAAAATCTAATGATAGGATTTCCCAGAAAATTGAAAAAACCGAAAAATGTCAAGAGTAAAGTGCCATTTTCTGACATTAGATTTCGTTCTAAATGCTTAATCCCTATGTAGAAACGTTAGTTAAGCAAGAATATCGTATTTTTAAAAAAATCTAATGATAGGATTTTTCAGAAAATTGAAAAAACC
>NW_027477467.1:0-71120 GCF_051020955.1 Megalopta genalis
TATCGATGCGAAACAAATGGTTTAGCTGCAAATACTTGTGATATACATGATTTAGCTTCAACAGCATGCGAAACAAAGGAGTTATATTCAAATCCAAGCGAAACACATGATTTATCTTCAAATCAATGCGAATTAGAAGGGTTATCTTCGAATCCATGCGAAACAAATGATATAGCTTCAAATACTTGTGATAAACATGATTTAGGTTCAACAGCATCCGAAACAAACGAGTTAGATTCAGATCCATGCGAAACACATGATTTAGCTTCAAATCAATGCGAAGTAAATAGGGTTATCTTCGAATCCATGCGAAACAAATGGGTTAGCTGCAAATACTTGTGATATACATGATTTAGCTTCAACTGCATGCGAAACAAACGAGTTAGCTTCAAATCCATGCGAAACACATGATTTAGATTAAAATCAATGCGAAGTAGAAGGTTTATCTTCGAATCCATGCGAAACAAATGGTTTAGCTTCAAATACTTGTGATATACACGATTTAGCTTCAACTGCATGCGAAACAAACGAGTTAGCTTATAATCCATGCGAAACACATGATTTAGCTTCAAATCAATGCGAAGTAGAAGGGTTATCTTCGTATCCATGCGAAACAAATGGTTTAGCTTCAAATACTTGTGATATACATGATTTAGCTTCAACAGCATGCGAAACAAACGAGTAAGCTTCAAATCCATGCGAATCACATGATTTAGCATCAAATCAATGCGAAGTAGAAGGCTGATCTTCGAATCCATGCGAAGCAAATGGTTTAGCTTCAAATACTTGCGATATACATGATTTAGCTACAACAGAATGCGAAACAAACGAGTTAGATTCAAATCCATGCGAAACACATGATTTAGCTTCAAATCAATGCGAAGTAGAAGGCTTATCTTCGTATCCATGCGAAACAAATGGTTTAGCTGCAAATACTTCTGATATACGTGATTTAGCTTCAACTACTAGCGAAAAAAACGAGTTAGCTTCAAATCCAAGCGAAACACATGATTTAGCCTCAAATCAATGCGAATTAGAAGGGTTATCTTCGAATCCATGCGAAACAAATGATATAGCTTCAAATACTTGTGATGTACATGATTTAGCTTCAACAGCATCCGAAACAAACGAGTTAGCTTAAAATCCTTGCGAAACACATGATTTAGATTAAAATCAATGCGAAGTAGAAGGCTTATCTTCGAATCCATGCGAAACAAATGGTTTAGCTTCAAATACTTGTGATATACATGATTTAGCTTCAACAGCATGCGAAACAAACGAGTTAGCTTCAAATCCATGCGAAACGCATGATTTAGCATCAAATCAATGCGAAGTGTAAGGCTTATCTTCGAATCCATGCGAAACAAATGGATCAGCTTCATATTCTTGTGATATACACGATTTAGCTTCAACTGCATGCGAAACAAACGAGTTAGCTTATAATCCATGCGAAACACATGATTTAGCTTCAAATCAAAGCGAAGAAGAAGGCTTATCTTCGAATCCATGCGAAACGAATAGTTTAGCTTCAAATACTTGTGATATACATGATTCAGCTTCAACTGCATGCGAAACAAACGAGTTAGCTTCAAATCCATGCGAAACACATGATTTATATTAAAATCAATGCGCAGTAGAAGGCTTATCTTCGAATCCATGCGAAACAAATGGTTTAGCTTCAAATACTTGTGATATGCATGATTTAGCTTCAACTACTAGCGAAAAAAACGAGTTAGCTTCAAATCCAAGCGAAACACATGATTTAGCTTCAAATCAATGCGAAGTAGAAGGCTTATCTTCGAATCCATGCGAAACAAATGGATTAGCTTCTTATACTTGTGATATACATGATTTAGCTTCAACAGCATGCGAAATAAACGAGTTAGATTCAAATCCATGCGAAACACATGATTTAGCTTCAAATCAATGCGAAGTAGGAGGCTTATCTTCGATCCCATGCGATACAAATGGTTTAGCTTCAAATACTTGTTATATACATTATTTAGCTTCAACAGCATGCGAAACAAACGAGCTAGCTTCAAATCCATGCGAAACACATGATTTAGCATCAAATCAATGCGAAGTAGAAGGCTTATCTTCGAATCCATGCGAAACGAATAGTTTAGCATCAAATACTTGTGATATACATGATTCAGCTTCAACTGCATGCGAAACAAACGAGTTAGCTTCAAAACCAAGCGAAACACATGATTTAGCCTCAAATCAATGCGAAGTAGATGGCTTAGCTTCGAAGAAAAGCGAACCAAATGGTTTAGCTTCAAATACTTGTGATATGCATGATTTAGCTTCAACTACTAGCGAAAAAAACGAGTTAGCTTCAAATCCAAGCGAAACACATGATTTAGATTAAAATCAATGCGAAGTAGAAGGCTTATCTTCGAATCCATGCGAAACAAATTGTTTAGCTTCAAATACTTGTGATATACATGATTTAGATACAACTGCATGCGAAAAAAACGACTTAGCTTCAAAACCAAGCGAAACACATGATTTAGCCTCAAATCAATGCGAAGTAGATGGCTTAGCTTCGAAGAAAAGCGAACCAAATGGTTTAGCTTCAAATACTTGTGATATGCATGATTTAGCTTCAACTACTAGCGAAAAAAACGAGTTAGCTTCAAATCCAAGCGAAACACATGATTTAGCCTCAAATCAATGCGAATTAGAAGGGTTATCTTCGAATCCATGCGAAACAAATGGTTTAGCTTCAAATACTTGTGATATACACGATTTAGCTTCAACTGCATGCGAAACAAACGAGTTAGCTTAAAAGCCATGCGGAACACATGATTTAGCTTCAAATCAATGCAAGTAGAAGGCTGATCTTCGAATCCATGCGAAGCAAATGGTTTAGCTTCAAATACTTGTGATATACATGATTTAGCTTCAACAGCATGCGAAACAAATGAGTTATATTCAAATCCAAGCGAAACACATGATTTATCTTCAAATCTATGCGAATTAGGAGGGTTATCTTGGAATCCTTGCGAAACGTATGATATAGCTTCAAATACTTGTGATATACATGATTTAGCTTCAACAGCATGCGAAACAAATGAGTTATATTCAAATCCAAGCGAAACACATGATTTATCTTCAAATCTATGCGAATTAGAAGGGTTATCTTGGAATCCATGCAAAACGTATGATATAGCTTCAAATACTTGTGATATACATGATTTAGCTTCAACAGCATGCGAAACAAACGAGTTAGCTTAAAAACCGAGCGAAACACATGATTTAGCCTCAAATCAATGCGAAGTAGAAGGCTTAGCATCGAATAAATGCGAAACAAATGGTTTAGCTTCAAATACTTGTGATATATATGATTTAGCTTCAACAGCATGCGAAACAAACGAGTTAGCTTCAAATCCATGCGAAACACATGATTTAGCTTCAAATCAATGCGAAGTAGGAGGCTTATCTTCGATCCCATGCGATACAAATGGTTTAGCTTCAAATACTTGTGATATACATGATTTAGCTTCAACAGCATGCGAAACAAACGAGTTAGCTTCAAATCCATGCGAAACACATGATTTAGCATCAAATCAATGCGAAGTAGAAGGCTGATCTTCGAATCCATGCGTAACAAATGGTTTAGCTTCAAATACTTGTAATATACATGATTTAGCTTCAACAGCATGCGAAACAAACGAGTTAGCTTCAAATCCATGCGAAACACATGATTTAGCTTCAAATCAATGCGAAGTAGGAGGCTTATCTTCGATCCCATGCGATACAAATGGTTTAGCTTCAAATACTTGTGATATACATTATTTAGCTTCAACAACATGCGAAATAAACTAGTTAGCTTCAAATCCATGCGAAACACATGATTTAGCTTCAAATCAATGCGAATTAGAAGGGTTATCTTGGAATCCATGCGAAACGTATGATATAGCTTCAAATACTTGTGGTATACATGATTTAGCTTCAACAGCATGCGAAACAAACGAGTTAGCTTCAAATCCATGCGAAACACATGATTTAGCATCAAATCAATGCGAAGTAGAAGGCTGATCTTCGAATCCATGCGAAGCAAATGGTTCAGCTTCAAATACTTGTGATATACATGATTTAGCTTCAACAGCATGCGAAACGAATGAGTTATATTCAAATCCAAGCGAAACACATGATTTATCTTCAAATCTATGCGAATTAGAAGGGTTATCTTGGAATCCATGCGAAACGTATGATATAGCTTCAAATACTTGTGATATACATGAATTAGCTTCAACAGCATGCGAAACAAACGAGTTAGCTTCAAAACCGAGCCAAACACATGATTTAGCCTCAAATCAATGCGAAGTAGAAGTCTTAGCTTCGAATAAATGCGAAACAAATGGTTTAGCTTCAAATACTTGTGATATATATATGATTTAGCTTCAACAGCATGCGAAACAAACGAGTTAGCTTCAAATCCATGCGAAACACATGATTTAACTTCAAATCAATGCGAAGTAGGAGGCTTATCTTCGATCCCATGCAATACAAATGGTTTAGCTTCAAATACTTGTGATATACATGATTTAGCTTCAACAGCATGCGAAACAAACGAGTTAGCTTCAAATCCATGCGAAACACATGATTTAGCATCAAATCAATGCGAAGTAGAAGGCTGATCTTCGAATCCATGCGTAACAAATGGTTTAGCTTCAAATACTTGTGATATACATGATTTAGATTCAACAGCATGCGAAACAAACGAGTTAGCTTCAAATCCATGCGAAACACATGATTTAGCTTCAAATCCATGCGAAACACATGATTTAGCTTCAAATCAATGCGAATTAGAAGGGTTATCTTCGAATCCTTGCGAAACAAATGATATAGCTTCAAATACTTGTGATATACATGATTTAGCTTCAACAGCATGCGAAACAAACGAGTTAGCTCAAATCCATGCGAAACACATGATTTAGCTTCAAATCCATGCGAAACACATGATTTAGCTTCAAATCAATGCGAAGTAGAAGGCTTATCTTCGAATCCATGCGAAACAAACGGATTAGCTTCTTATACTTGTGATATACATGATTTAGCTTCATCAGCATGCGAAATAAACGAGTTAGATTCAAATCCATGCGAAACACATGATTTAGCTTCAAATCAATGCGAAGTAGAAGGGCTATCTTCGTATCGATGCGAAACAAATGGTTTAGCTGCAAATACTTGTGATATACGTGATTTAGCTTCAACAGCATCCGAAACAAACGAGTTAGATTCAAATCCATGCGAAACACATGATTTAGCTTCAAATCAATGCGAAGTAGAAGGCTTATCTTCGAATCCATGCGAAACAAACGGATTAGCTTCTTATACTTGTGATATACATGATTTAGCTTCATCAGCATTCGAAACAAACGAGTTAGCTTCAAATCCATGCGAAACACATGATTTAGCATCAAATCAATGCGAAGTAGAAGGCTGATCTTCGAATCCATGCGAAGCAAATGGTTCAGCTTCAAATACTTGTGATATACATGATTTAGCTTCAACAGCATGCGAAACGAATGAGTTATATTCAAATCCAAGCGAAACACATGATTTATCTTCAAATCTATGCGAATTAGAAGGGTTATCTTGGAATCCATGCGAAACGTATGATATAGCTTCAAATACTTGTGATATACATGATTTAGCTTCAACAGCATGCGAAACAAACGAGTTAGCTTCAAAACCGAGCGAAACACATGATTTAGCCTCAAATCAATGCGAAGTAGAAGTCTTAGCTTCGAATAAATGCGAAACAAATGGTTTAGCTTCAAATACTTGTGATATATATATATGATTTAGCTTCAACAGCATGCGAAACAAACGAGTTAGCTTCAAATCCATGCGAAACACATGATTTAGCTTCAAATCAATGCGAAGTAGGAGGCTTATCTTCGATCCCATGCAATACAAATGGTTTAGCTTCAAATACTTGTGATATACATGATTTAGCTTCAACAGCATGCGAAACAAACGAGTTAGCTTCAAATCCATGCGAAACACATGATTTAGCATCAAATCAATGCGAAGTAGAAGGCTGATCTTCGAATCCATGCGTAACAAATGGTTTATCTTCAAATACTTGTGATATACATGATTTAGCTTCAACAGCATGCGAAACAAACGAGTTAGCTTCAAATCCATGCGAAACACATGATTTAGCTTCAAATCCATGCGAAACACATGATTTAGCTTCAAATCAATGCGAATTAGAAGGGTTATCTTGGAATCCTTGCGAAACAAATGATATAGCTTCAAATACTTGTGATATACATGATTTAGCTTCAACAGCATCCGAAACAAACGAGTTAGATTCAAATCCATGCGAAACACATGATTTAGCTTCAAATCAATGCGAAGTAGAAGGTCTATCTTCGTATCGATGCGAAACAAATGGTTTAGCTGCAAATACTTGTGATATACGTGATTTAGCTTCAACTGTATGCGAAACAAACGAGTTAACTTCGAATCCATGCGAAACGAATAGTTTAGCTTCAAATACTTGTGATATACATGATTCAGCTTCAACTGCATGCGAAACAAACGAGTTACCTTTAAATCCATGCGAAAGACATGATTTAGATTAAAATCAATGCGAAGTAGAAGGCTTATCTTCGAATCCATGCGAAACAAATGGTTTAGCTTCAAATACTTGTGATATACATGATTTAGCTACAACTGCATGCAATACAAACGAGTTAGCTTCAAACCCATGCGAAACACATGATTTATCATCAAATAAATGCGAAGTAGAAGGCTGATCTTCGAATCCATGCGTAACAAATGGTTTAGATTGAAATACTTGTGATATATGATTTAGCTTCAACAGCATGCGAAACAAACGAGTTAGCTTCAAATCCATGCGAAACACATGATTTAGCTTCAAATCAATGCGAAGTAGGAGGCTTATCTTCGATCCCATGCGATACAAATGGTTTAGCTTCAAATACTTGTGATATAAATGATTTAGCTTCAACAGCATGCGAAACAAATGAGTTATATTCAAATCCAAGCGAAACACATGATTTATCTTCAAATCTATGCGAATTAGAAGGGTTATCTTGGAATCCATGCGAAACGTATGATATAGCTTCAAATACTTGTGATATACATGATTTAGCTTCAACAGCATGCGAAACAAACGAGTTAGCTTAAAAACCGAGCGAAACACATGATTTAGCCTCAAATCAATGCGAAGTAGAAGGCTTAGCATCGAATAAATGCGAAACAAATGGTTTAGCTTCAAATACTTGTGATATATATGATTTAGCTGCAACAGCATGCGAAACAAATGAGTTATCTTCAAATCCAAGCGAAACACATGATTTATCTTCAAGTCAATGCGATGTAGAAAGCTTGGCTTCAAAACCATAGGAATCAAATGGTTTAGCTTCAAATACTTGTGATATGCATGATTTAGCTTCAACTACTAGCGAAAAAAACGAGTTAGCTTCAAATCCACGCGAAACACATGATTTAGCTTCGTATCAATGCGAATTAGAAGGGTTATCTTCGAAACCATGCGAAACACATGATATAGCTTCAAATACTTGTGATATACATGATTTAACTTCAACAGCATCCGAAACAAACGAGTTAGATTCAAATCCATGCGAAACACATGATTTAGCTTCAAATTAATGCGAAGAAGTAGGCATATCTTCGAATCCATGCGAAACAAATGGATTAGCTTCTTATACTTGTGATATACATGATTTAGCTTCAACAGCATGCGAAATAAACGAGTTAGCTTCAAATCCATGCGAAACACATGATTTAGCTTCAAATCAATGCGAAGTAGGAGGCTTATCTTCGATCCCATGCGATACAAATGGTTTAGCTTCAAATACTTGTGATATACATGATTTAGCTTCAACAGCATGCGAAACAAACGAGATAGCTTCACATCCATGCGAAACACATGATTTAGCATCAAATCAATGCGAAGTAGAAGGCTGATCTTCGAATCCATGCGTAACAAATGGTTTAGCTTCAAATTCTTGTGATATACATGATTTATCTTCAACAGCATGCGAAACAAACGAGTTAGCTTCAAATCCATGCGAAACACATGATTTACCTTCAAATCAATGCGAATTAGAAGGGTTATCTTCGAATCCATGCGAAACATATGATATAGCTTCAAATACTTGTGGTATACATGATTTAGCTTCAACAGCATGCGAAACAAACGAGTTAGCTTCAAATCCATGCGAAACACATGATTTAGCATCAAATCAATGCGAAGTAGGAGGCTTATCTTCGATCCCATGCGATACAAATGGTTTAGCTTCAAATACTTGTGATATACATGATTTAGCTTCAACAGCATGCGAAACAAATGAGTTATATTCAAATCCAAGCGAAACACATGATTTATCTTCAAATCTATGCGAATTAGAAGGGTTATCTTGGAATCCATGCGGAACGTATGATATAGCTTCAAATACTTGTGATATACATGATTTAGCTTCAACAGCATGCGAAACAAACGAGTTAGCTTCAAAACCGAGCGAAACACATGATTTAGCCTCAAATCAATGCGAAGTAGGAGGCTTAGCATCGAATAAATGCGAAACAAATGGTTTAGCTTCAAATACTTGTGATATATATGATTTAGCTTCAACAGCATGCGAAACAAACGAGTTAGCTTCAAATCCATGCGAAACACATGATTTTGCTTCAAATCAATGCGAAGTAGGAGGCTTATCTTCGATCCCATGGGATACAAATGGTTTAGCTTCAAATACTTGTGATATACATGATTTAGCTTCAACAGCATGCGAAACAAACGAGTTAGCTTCAAATCCATGCGAAACACATGATTTAGCATCAAATCAATGCGAAGTAGGAGGATGATCATCGAATCCATGCGAAGCAAGTGGTTTAGCTTCAAATACTTGTGATATACATGATTTAGCTTCAACAGCATGCGAAACAAATGAGTTATCTTCAAATCCAAGCGAAACACATGATTTATCTTCAAGTCAATGCGATGTAGAAAGCTTGGCTTCAAAACCATGGGAATCAAATGGTTTAGCTTCAAATACTTGTGATATGCATGATTTAGCTTCAACTACTAGCGAAAAAACGAGTTAGCTTCAAATCCAAGCGAAACACATGATTTAGCTTCAAATCAATGCGAATTAGAAGGGTTATCTTCGAATCCATGCGAAACAAATGATATAGCTTCAAATACTTGTGATACACATGATTTAACTTCAACAGCATCCGAAACAAACGAGTTAGATTCAAATCTATGCGAAACACATGATTTAGCTTCAAATCAATGCGAAGAAGTAGGCATATCTTCGAATCCATGCGAAACAAATGGATTAGCTTCTTATACTTGTGATATACATGATTTAGCTTCAACAGCATGCGAAATAAACGAGTTAGCTTCAAATCCATGCGAAACACATGATTTAGCTTTAAATCAATGCGAATTAGAAGGGGGTTATCTTGGAATCCATGCGAAACGTATGATATAGCTTCAAATACTTGTGGTATACATGAGTTAGCTTCAACAGCATGCGAAACAAACGAGTTAGCTTCAAATCCATGCGAAACACATGATTTAGCATTAAATCAATGCGAAGTAGAAGGCTGATCTTCGAATCCATGCGAAGCAAATGGTTCAGCTCCAAATACTTGTGATATACATGATTTAGCTTCAACAGCATGCGAAACAAACGAGTTAGCTTCAAAACCGAGCGAAACACATGATTTAGCCTCAAATCAATGCGAAGTAGAAGGCTTAGCTTCGAATAAATGCGAAACAAATGGTTTAGCTTCAAATACTTGTGATATACATGATTCAGCTTCAACTGCATGCGAAACAAACGAGTTACCTTTAAATCCATGCGAAAGACATGATTTAGATTAAAATCAATGCGAAGTAGAAGGCTTATCTTCGAATCCATGCGAAACAAATGGTTTAGCTTCAAATACTTGTGATATACATGATTTAGCTACAACTGCATGCGATACAAACGAGTTAGCTTCAAATCCATGCGAAACACATGATTTAGCTTCAAATCAATGCGAAGTAGGAGGCTTATCTTCGATCCCATCCGATACAAATGGTTTAGCTTCAAATACTTGTGATATACATGATTTAGCTTCAACAGCATGCGAAACAAACGAGTTAGCTTTAAATCCATGCGAAACACATGATTTAGCTTCAAATCAATGCGAATTAGAAGGGTTATCTTGGAATCCATGCGAAACGTATGATATAGCTTCAAATACTTGTGATATACATGATTTAGCTTCAACAGCATGCGAAACAAACGAGTTAGCTTCAAAACCGAGCGAAACACATGATTTAGCCTCAAATCAATGCGAAGTAGAAGGCTTTGCTTCGAATAAATGCGAAACAAATGGTTTAGCTTCAAATACTTGTGATATAAATGATTTAGCTTCAACAGCATGCGAAACAAACGAGTTAGCTTCAAATCCATGCGAAACACATGATTTAGCTTCAAATCCATGCGAAACACATGATTTAGCTTCAAATCAATGCGAATTAGAAGGGTTATCTTGGAATCCACGCGAAACGTATGATATAGCTTCAAATACTTGTGATATACATGATTTAGCTACAAATGCATGCGAAAAAAACGAGTTAGCTTCAAAACCAAGCGAAACACATTATTTAGCCTCAAATCAATGCGAATTAGAAGGGTTATCTTCGAATCCATGCGAAACAAATGATATAGCTTCAAATACTTGTGATATACATGATTAAGCTTCAACAGCATCCGAAACAAACGAGTTAGATTCAAATCCATGCGAAACACATGATTTAGCTTCAAATAAATGCGAAGTAGAAGGCTTATCTTCGAATCCATGCGAAACAAATGGTTTAGCTGCAAAAACTTGTGATATACCTGATTTAGCTACAACTGCATGCGAAAAAAACGAGTTAGCTTCAAAACCAAGCGAAACACATGATTTAGCCTCAAATCAATGCGAAGTAGAAGGCTTAGCTTCGAATAAATGCGAAACGAATGGTTTAGATTCAAATACTTGTGATATATGATTTAGCTTCAACAGCATGCGAAACAAACGAGTTAGCTTCAAATCCATGCGAAACACATGATTTAGCTTCAAATCAATGCGAAGTAGAAGGCTTATCTTCGAATCCATGCGAAACGTATGATATAGCTTCAAATACTTGTGATATACATGATTTAGCTTCAACAGCATGCGAAACAAACGAGTTAGCTTCAAAACCGAGCGAAACACATGATTTAGCCTTAAATCGATGCGAAGTAGAAGGCTTAGCTTCGAATAAATGCGAAACAAATGGTTTAGCTTCAAATACTTGTGATATATAAGATTTAGCTTCAACAGCATGCGAAACAAACGAGTTAGCTTCAAATCCATGCGAAACACATGATTTAGCTTCAAATCAATGCGAAGAAGTAGGCATATCTTCGAATCCATGCGAAACAAATGGATTAGCTTCTTATACTTGTGATATACATGATTTAGCTTCAACAGCAGGCGAAATAAACGAGTTAGCTTCAAATCCATGCGAAACACATGATTTAGCTTCAAATCAATGCGAATTAGAAGGGTTATCTTGGAATCCATGCGAAACGAATGATATAGCTTCAAATACTTGTGATATACATGATTTAGCTTCAACAGCATGCGAAACAAACGAGTTAGCTTCAAATTCATGCGAAACACATGATTTAGCATCAAATCAATGCGAAGTAGGAGGCTGGTCATCGAATCCATGCGAAGCAAGTGGTTTATCTTCAAATACTTGTGATGTACATGATTTAGCTTCAACAGCATGCGAAACAAATGAGTTATCTTCAAATCCAAGCGAAACACATGATTTATCTTCAAGTCAATGCGATGTAGAAAGCTTGGCTTCAAAACCATGGGAATCAAATGGTTTAGCTTCAAATACTTGTGATATGCATGATTTAGCTTCAACTACTAGCGAAAAAAACGAGTTAGCTTCAAATCCAAGCGAAACACATGATTTAGCTTCAAATCAATGCGAATTAGAAGGGTTATCTTCGAATCCATGCGAAACAAATGATATAGCTACAAATACTTGTGATATACATGATTTAACTTCAACAGCATCCGAAACAAACGAGTTAGATTCAAATCCATGCGAAACACATGATTTAGGTTCAAATCAATGCGAAGAAGTAGGCATATCTTCGAAACCATGCGAAACAAATGGATTAGCTTCTTATACTTGTGATATACATGATTTAGCTTCAACAGCATGCGAAATAAACGAGTTAGCTTCAAATCCATGCGAAACACATGATTTAGCTTCAAATCAATGCGAATTAGAAGGGTTATCTTGGAATCCATGCGAAGCAAATGGTTTAGCTTCAAATACTTGTGATATACATGATTTAGCTTCAACAGCATGCGAAACAAATGAGTTATATTCAAATCCAAGCAAAACACATGATTTATCTTCAAATCTATGCGAATTAGAAGGGTTATCTTGGCATCCATGCGAAACATATGATATAGCTTCAAATACTTGTGATATACATGATTTAGCTTCAACAGCATGCGAAACAAACGAGTTAGCTTCAAAACCGAGCGGAACACATGATTTAGCCTCAAATCAATGCGAAGTAGAAGGCTTAGCTTCGAATAAATGCGAAACAAATGGTTTTGCTTCAAATACTTGTGATATATATGATTTAGCTTCAACAGCATGCGAAACAAACGAGTTAGCTTCAAATCCATGCGAAACACATGATTTAGCTTCAAATCAATGCGAAGTAGGAGGCTTATCTTCGATCCCATGCGATACAAATGGTTTAGCTTCAAATACTTGTGATATACATGATTTAGCTTCAACAGCATGCGAAACAAACGAGTTAGCTTCAAATCCATGCGAAACACATGATTTAGCATCAAATCAATGCGAAGTAGAAGGCTGATCTTCGAATCCATGCGTAACAAATGGTTTAGCTTCAAATACTTGTGATATACATGATTTAGCTTCAACAGCATGCGAAACAAACGAGTTAGCTTCAAATCCATGCGAAACACATGATTTAGCTTCAAATCAATGCGAAGAAGTAGGCATATCTTCGAATCCATGCAAAACAAATGGATTAGCTTCTTATACTTGTGATATACATGATTTAGCTTCAACAGCATGCGAAACAAACGAGTTAGCTTCAAATCCATGCGATACACATGATTTAGCTTCAAATCAATGCGAATTAGAAGGGTTATCTTGGAATCCATGCGAAACGCATGATATAGCTTCAAATACTTGTGGTATACATGATTTAGCTTCAACAGCATGCGAAACAAACGAGTTAGCTTCAAATCCATGCGAAACACATGATTTATCATCAAATCAATGCGAAGTAGGAGGCTGATCTTCGAATCCATGCGAAGCAAATGGTTTAGCTTCAAATACTTGTGATATACATGATTTAGCTTCAACAGCATGCGAAACAACCGAGTTAGCTTCAAATCCATGCGAAACACATGATTTAGCATCAAATCAATGCGAAGTAGAAGGCTGATCTTCGAATCCATGCGTAACAAATGGTTTAGCTTCAAATACTTGTGATATACATGATTTAGCTTCAACAGCATGCGAAACAAACGAGTTAGCTTCAAATCCATGCGAAACACATGATTTAGCTTCAAATCAATGCGAATTAGAAGGGTTATCTTGGAATCCATGCGAAACGTATGATGTAGCTTCAAATACTTGTGATATACATGATTTAGCTTCAACAGCATGCGAAACAACCGAGTTAGCTTCAAATCCATGCGAAACACATGATTTAGCATCAAATCAATGCGAAGTAGAAGGCTGATCTTCGAATCCATGCGTAACAAATGGTTTAGCTTCAAATACTTGTGATATACATGATTTAGCTTCAACAGCATGCGAAACAAACGAGTTAGCTTCAAATCCAAGCGAAACACATGATTTATCTTCAAGTCAATGCGAATTAGAAGGGTTATCTTGGAATCCATGCGAAACGTATGATATAGCTTCAAATACTTGTGGTATACATGATTTAGCTTCAACAGCATGCGAAACAAACGAGTTAGCTTCAAAACCGAGCGGAACACATGATTTAGCCTCAAATCAATGCGAAGTAGAAAGCTTAGCTTCGAATAAATGCGAAACAAATGGTTTTGCTTCAAATACTTGTGATATATATGATTTAGCTTCAACAGCATGCGAAACAAACGAGTTAGCTTCAAATCCATGCGAAACACATGATTTAGCTTCAAATCAATGCGAAGTAGGAGGCTTATCTTCGATCCCATGCGATACAAATGGTTTAGCTTCAAATACTTGTGATATACATGATTTAGCTTCAACAGCATGCGAAATAAACGAGATAGCTTCAAATCCATGCGAAACACATGATTTAGCTTCAAATCAATGCGAATTAGAAGGGTTATCTTGGAATCCATGCGAAACGTATGATATAGCTTCAAATACTTGTGGTATACATGATTTAGCTTCAACAGCATGCGAAACAAACGAGTTAGCTTCAAATCCATGCGAAACACATGATTTAGCATCAAATCAATGCGAAGTAGAAGGCTGATCTTCGAATCCATGCGAAGCAAATGGTTTTGCTTCAAATACTTTTGATACACTTGAGTTAGCTTCAACAGCATGCGAAACAAACAAGTTAGCTTCAAATCCTTGCGAAACACATGATTTTGCATCAAATCAATGCGAAGTGGAAGACTTATCTTCGAATCCATGCGTAACAAATGGTTTAGCTTCAAATACTTGTGATATACATGATTTAGCTTCAACAGCATGCGAAACAAACGAGTTAGCTTCAAATCCATGCGAAACACATGATTTAGCTTCAAATCAATGCGAAGAAGTAGGCATATCTTCGAATCCATGCAAAACAAATGGATTAGCTTCTTATACTTGTGATATACATGATTTAGCTTCAACAGCATGCGAAATAAACGAGTTAGCTTCAAATCCATGCGAAACACATGATTTATCATCAAATCAATGCGAAGTAGAAGGCTGATCTTTGAATCCATGCGAAGCAAATGGTTTAGCTTCAAATACTTGTGATATACATGATTTAGCTTCAACAGCATGCGAAACAAATGAGTTATATTCAAATCCAAGCGAAACACATGAATTATCTTCAAATCTATGCGAATTAGAAGGGTTATCTTGGAATCCATGCGAAACGTATGATATAGCTTCAAATACTTGTGATATACATGATTTAGCTTCAACAGCATGCGAAACAAACGAGTTAGCTTCAAAACCGTGCGAAACACACGATTTAGCCTCAAATCAATGCGAAGTAGAAGGCTTAGCTTCGAAAAAATGCGAAACAAATGGTTTAGCTTCAAATACTTGTGATATATATGATTTAGCTTCAACAGCATGCGAAACAAACGAGTTAGCTTCAAATCCATGCGAAACACATGATTTAGATTCAAATCAATGCGAAGTAGGAGGCTTATCTTCGATCCCATGCAATACAAATGGTTTAGCTTCAAATACTTGTGATATACATGATTTAGCTTCAACAGCATGCGAAACAAATGAGTTATTTTCAAATCCAAGCGAAACACATGATTTATATTCAAATCTATGCGAATTAGAAGGGTTATCTTGGAATCCATGCGAAACGTATGATATAGCTTCAAATACTTGTGATATACATGATTTAGCTTCAACAGCATGCGAAACAAACGAGTTGGCTTCAAAACCGAGCGAAACACATGATTTAGCCTCAAATCAATGCGAAGTAGAAGGCTTAGCTTCGAATAAATGCGAAACAAATGGTTTAGCTTCAAATACTTGTGATATATATGATTTAGCTTCAACAGCATGCGAAACAAACGAGTTAGCTTCAAATCCATGCGAAACACATGATTTAGCTTCAAATCAATGCGAAGTAGGAGGCTTATCTTCGATCCCATGCGATACAAATGGTTTAGCTTCAAATACTTGTGATATACATGATTTAGCTTCATCAGCATGCGAAACAAACGAGTTAGCTTCAGATCCATGCGAAACACATGATTTAGCATCAAATCAATGCGAAGTAGAAGGCTGATCTTCGAATCCATGCGTAACAAATGGTTTAGCTTCAAATACTTGTGATATACATGATTTAGCTTCAACAGCATGCGAAACAAACGAGTTAGCTTCAAATCCATGCGAAACACATGATTTAGCTTCAAATCAATGCGAATTAGAAGGGTTATCTTGGAATCCATGCGAAGCAAATGGTTTAGCTTCAAATACTTGTGATATACATGATTAAGCTTCAACAGCATGCGAAACAAATGAGTTATATTCAAATCCAAGCGAAACACATGATTTATCTTCAAGTCAATGCGATGTAGAAAGCTTGGCTTCAAAACCATGGGAATCAAATGGTTTAGCTTCAAATACTTGTGATATGCATGATTTAGCTTCAACTACTAGCGCAAAAAACGAGTTAGCTTCAAATCCAAGCGAAACACATGATTTAGCTTCAAATCAATGCGAAGAAGTAGGCATATCTTCGAATCCATGCGAAACAAATGGATTAGCTTCTTATACTTGTGATATACATGATTTAGCTTCAACAGCATGCGAAATAAACGAGTTAGCTTCAAATCCTTGCGAAACACATGATTTAGCTTCAAATCAATGCGAATTAGAAGGGTTATCTTGGAATCCATGCGAAACGCATGATATAGCTTCAAATACTTGTGGTATACATGATTTAGCTTCAACAGCATGCGAAACAATCGAGTTAGCTTCAAATCCATGCGAAACACATGATTTATCATCAAATCACTGCGAAGTAGAAGGCTGATCTTCGAATCCATGCGAAGCAAATGGTTTAGCTTCAAATACTTGTGATATACATGATTTAGCTTCAACAGCATGCGAAACAAATGAGTTATATTCAAATCCAAGCGAAACACATGAATTATCTTCAAATCTATGCGAATTAGAAGGGTTATCTTGGAATCCATGCGAAACGTATGATATAGCTTCAAATACTTGTGATATACATGATTTAGCTTCAACAGCATGCGAAACAAACGAGTTAGCTTCAAAACCGAGCGAAACACATGATTTAGCCTCAAATCAATGCGAAGTAGAAGGCTTAGCTTCGAATAAATGCGAAACAAATGGTTTAGCTTCAAATACTTGTGATATATATGATTTAGCTTCAACAGCATGCGAAACAAACGAGTTAGCTTCAAATCCATGCGAAACACATGATTTAGATTCAAATCAATGCGAAGTAGGAGGCTTATCTTCGATCCCATGCGATACAAATGGTTTAGCTTCAAATACTTGTGATATACATGATTTAGCTACAACAGCATGCGAAACAAACGAGTTAGCTTCAAATCCATGCGAAACACATGATTTAGCATCAAATCAATGCGAAGTAGAAGGCTGATCTTCGAATCCATGCGTAACAAAGGGTTTAGCTTCAAATACTTGTGATATACATGATTTAGCTTCAACAGCATGCGAAACAAACGAGTTAGCTTCAAAACCAAGCGAAACACATGATTTAGCCTCAAATCAATGCGAAGTAGAAGGCTTAGCTTCGAATAAATGCGAAACAAATGGTTTAGCTTCAAATACTTGTGATATATATGATTTAGCTTCAACAGCATGCGAAACAAACTAGTTAGCTTCAAATCCATGCGAAACACATGATTTAGATTAAAATCAATGCGAAGCAGAAGGCTTATCTTCGAATCCATGCGAAACAAATGGTTTAGCTTCAAATACTTGTGATATACATGATTTAGCCTCAACTGCATGCGATACAAACGAGTGAGCTTAAAATCCATGCGGAACACATGATTTAGCTTCAAATCAATGCGAAGTAGAAGGCTGATCTTCGAATCCATGCGAAGCAAATGGTTTAGCTTCAAATACTTTTGATACACTTGATTTAGCTTCAACAGCATGCGAAACAAACGAGTTAGCTTCAAATCCAAGCGAAACACATGATATATCTTCAAATCAATGCGAATTAGAAGGGTTATCTTGGAATGCATGCGAAACGTATGATATAGCTTCAAATACTTGTGATATACATGATTTAGCTTCAACAGCATGCGAAACAGACGAGTTAGCTTCAAATCCATGCGAAACACATGATTTAGCATCAAATCAATGCGAAGTAGAAGGCTGATCTTCGAATCCATGCGAAGCAAATGGTTTAGCTTCAAATACTTGTGATATACATGATTTAGCTTCAACTGCATGCGAAACAAACGAGTTAGCTTAAAATCCATGCGGAACACATGATTTAGCATCAAATCAATGCGAAGTGGAAGGCTTATCTTCGAATCCATGCGAAACGAATAGTTCAGCTTCAAATACTTGTGATATACATGATTCAGCTTCAACTGCATGCGAAACAAACGAGTTAGCTTTAAATCCATGCGAAACACATGATTTAGATTAAAATCAATGCGAAGTAGAAGGCTTATCTTCGAATCCATGCGAAACAAATGGTTTAGCTTCAAATACTTGTGATATTCATGATTCAGCTACAACTGCATGCGAAAAAAACGAGTTAGCTTCAAATCCAAGCGAAACACATGATTTAGCTTCAAATCAATGCGAATTGGAAGGGTTATCTTCGAATCCATGCGAAGCAAATGGTTTAGCTTCAAATACTTGTGATATACATGATTTAGCTTCAACAGCATGCGAAACAAATGAGTTATATTCAAATCCAAGCGAAACACATGATTTATCTTCAAATCAATGCGAATTAGAAGGGTTATCTTGGAATGCATGCGAAACGTATGATATAGCTTCAAATACTTGTAATATACATGATTTAGCTTCAACAGCATGCGAAACAAACGAGTTAGCTTCAAATCCATGCGAAACACATGATTTAGCATCAAATCAATGCGAAGTAGAAGGCTGATCTTCGAATCCATGCGAAGCAAATGGTTTAGCTTCAAATACTTGTGATATACGTGATTTAGCTTCAACAGCATGCGAAACAAATGAGTTATATTCAAATCCAAGCGAAACACATGATTTATCTTCAAATCTATGCGAATTAGAAGGGTTATCTTGGAATCCATGCGAAACGTATGATATAGCTTCAAATACTTGTGATATACATGATTTAGATTCAACAGCATGCGAAACAAACGAGTTAGATTCAAAACCAAGCGAAACACATGATTTAGCCTCAAATCAATGCGAAGAAGAAGGCTTAGCTTCGAATAAATGCGAAACAATTAGTTTAGCTTCAAATACTTGTGATATATATGATTTAGCTTCAACAGCATGCGAAAGAGACGAGTTAGCTTCAAATCCATGCGAAACACATGATTTAGCATCAAATCAATGCGAAGTAGAAGGCTGATCTTCGAATCCATGCGAAGCAAATGGTTTAGCTTCAAATACTTGTGATATACATGATTTAGCTTCAACTGCATGCGAAACAAACGAGTTAGCTTAAAATCCATGCGGAACACATGATTTAGCATCAAATCAATGCGAAGTGGAAGGCTTATCTTCGAATCCATGCGAAACGAATAGTTCAGCTTCAAATACTTGTGATATACATGATTCAGCTTCAACTGCATGCGAAACAAACGAGTTAGCTTTAAATCCATGCGAAACACATGATTTAGATTAAAATCAATGCGAAGTAGAAGGCTTATCTTCGAATCCATGCGAAACAAATGGTTTAGCTTCAAATACTTGTGATATACATGATTCAGCTACAACTGCATGCGAAAAAAACGAGTTAGCTTCAAATCCAAGCGAAACACATGATTTAGCTTCAAATCAATGCGAATTGGAAGGGTTATCTTCGAATCCATGCGAAGCAAATGGTTTAGCTTCAAATACTTGTGATATACATGATTTAGCTTCAACAGCATGCGAAACAAATGAGTTATATTCAAATCCAAGCGAAACACATGATTTATCTTCAAATCAATGCGAATTAGAAGGGTTATCTTGGAATGCATGCGAAACGTATGATATAGCTTCAAATACTTGTGATATACATGATTTAGCTTCAACAGCATGCGAAACAAACGAGTTAGCTTCAAATCCATGCGAAACACATGATTTAGCATCAAATCAATGCGAAGTAGAAGGCTGATCTTCGAATCCATGCGAAGCAAATGGTTTAGCTTCAAATACTTGTGATATACGTGATTTAGCTTCAACAGCATGCGAAACAAATGAGTTATATTCAAATCCAAGCGAAACACATGATTTATCTTCAAATCTATGCGAATTAGAAGGGTTATCTTGGAATCCATGCGAAACGTATGATATAGCTTCAAATACTTGTGATATACATGATTTAGATTCAACAGCATGCGAAACAAACGAGTTAGATTCAAAACCAAGCGAAACACATGATTTAGCCTCAAATCAATGCGAAGTAGAAGGCTTAGCTTCGAATAAATGCGAAACAAATAGTTTAGCTTCAAATACTTGTGATATATATGATTTAGCTTCAACAGCATGCGAAACAGACGAGTTAGCTTCAAATCCATGCGAAACACATGATTTAGCTTCAAATCAATGCGATACAAATGGTTTAGCTTCAAATACTTGTGATATACATGATTTAGCTTCAACAGCATGCGAAACAAACGAGTTAGCTTCAAATCCATGCGAAACACATGATTTAGCATCAAGTCAATGCGAAGTAGAAGGCTGATCTTCGAATCCATGCGTAACAAATGGTTTAGCTTCAAATACTTGTGATATACATGATTTAGCTTCAACTGCATGCGAAACAAACGAGTTAGCTTCAAATCCATGCGAAAAACATGATTTAGATTAAAATCAATGCGAAGTAGAAGGCTTATCTTCGAATCCATGCGAAGCAAATGGTTTAGCTTCAAATACTTGTGATATACATGATTTAGCTTCAACAGCATGCGAAACAAATGAGTTATATTCAAATCCAAGCGAAACACATGATTTATCTTGAAATCTATGCGAAGGAGAAAGCTTAGCTTCAAAACCATGGGAATCAAATGGTTGAGCTTCAAATACTTGTGATATACATGATTTAGCTTCAACTGCATGCGAAACAAACGAGTTAGCTTAAAAGCCATGCGGAACACATGATTTAGCTTCAAATCAATGCGAAGTAGAAGGCTGATCTTCGAATCCTTGCGAAGCAAATGGTTTAGCTTCAAATACTTTTGATACACTTGAGTTAGCTTCAACAGCATGCGAAACAAACAAGTTAGCTTCAAATCCTTGCGAAACACATGATTTTGCATCAAATCAATGCGAAGTGGAAGACTTATCTTCGAATCCAGGCGTAACAAATGGTTTAGCTTCAAATACTTGTGATATACATGATTTAGCTTCAACAGCATGCGAAACAAACGAGTTAGCTTCAAATCCATGCGAAACACATGATTTAGCTTCAAATCAATGCGAAGAAGTAGGCATATCTTCGAATCCATGCAAAACAAATGGATTAGCTTCTTATACTTGTGATATACATGATTTAGCTTCAACAGCATGCGAAATAAACGAGTTAGCTTCAAATCCATGCGAAACACATGATTTATCATCAAATCAATGCGAAGTAGAAGGCTGATCTTCGAATCCATGCGAAGCAAATGGTTTAGCTTCAAATACTTGTGATATACATGATTTAGCTTCAACAGCATGCGAAACAAATGAGTTATATTCAAATCCAAGCGAAACACATGAATTATCTTCAAATCTATGCGAATTAGAAGGGTTATCTTGGAATCCATGCGAAACGTATGATATAGCTTCAAATACTTGTGATATACATGATTTAGCTTCAACAGCATGCGAAACAAACGAGTTAGCTTCAAAACCGTGCGAAACACACGATTTAGCCTCAAATCAATGCGAAGTAGAAGGCTTAGCTTCGAATAAATGCGAAACAAATGGTTTAGCTTCAAATACTTGTGATATATATGATTTAGCTTCAACAGCATGCGAAACAAACGAGTTAGCTTCAAATCCATGCGAAACACATGATTTAGATTCAAATCAATGCGAAGTAGGAGGCTTATCTTCGATCCCATGCAATACAAATGGTTTAGCTTCAAATACTTGTGATATACATGATTTAGCTTCAACAGCATGCGAAACAAATGAGTTATTTTCAAATCCAAGCGAAACACATGATTTATATTCAAATCTATGCGAATTAGAAGGGTTATCTTGGAATCCATGCGAAACGTATGATATAGCTTCAAATACTTGTGATATACATGATTTAGCTTCAACAGCATGCGAAACAAACGAGTTGGCTTCAAAACCGAGCGAAACACATGATTTAGCCTCAAATCAATGCGAAGTAGAAGGCTTAGCTTCGAATCCATGCGAAACAAATGGTTTAGCTTCAAATACTTGTGATATATATGATTTAGCTTCAACAGCATGCGAAACAAACGAGTTAGCTTCAAATCCATGCGAAACACATGATTTAGCTTCAAATCAATGCGAAGTAGGAGGCTTATCTTCGATCCCATGCGATACAAATGGTTTAGCTTCAAATACTTGTGATATACATGATTTAGCTTCATCAGCATGCGAAACAAACGAGTTAGCTTCAGATCCATGCGAAACACATGATTTAGCATCAAATCAATGCGAAGTAGAAGGCTGATCTTCGAATCCATGCGTAACAAATGGTTTAGCTTCAAATACTTGTGATATACATGATTTAGCTTCAACAGCATGCGAAACAAACGAGTTAGCTTCAAATCCATGCGAAACACATGATTTAGCTTCAAATCAATGCGAATTAGAAGGGTTATCTTGGAATCCATGCGAAGCAAATGGTTTAGCTTCAAATACTTGTGATATACATGATTAAGCTTCAACAGCATGCGAAACAAATGAGTTATCTTCAAATCCAAGCGAAACACATGATTTATCTTCAAGTCAATGCGATGTAGAAAGCTTGGCTTCAAAACCATGGGAATCAAATGGTTTAGCTTCAAATACTTGTGATATGCATGATTTAGCTTCAACTACTAGCGCAAAAAACGAGTTAGCTTCAAATCCAAGCGAAACACATGATTTAGCTTCAAATCAATGCGAAGAAGTAGGCATATCTTCGAATCCATGCGAAACAAATGGATTAGCTTCTTATACTTGTGATATACATGATTTAGCTTCAACAGCATGCGAAATAAACGAGTTAGCTTCAAATCCTTGCGAAACACATGATTTAGCTTCAAATCAATGCGAATTAGAAGGGTTATCTTGGAATCCATGCGAAACGCATGATATAGCTTCAAATACTTGTGGTATACATGATTTAGCTTCAACAGCATGCGAAACAATCGAGTTAGCTTCAAATCCATGCGAAACACATGATTTATCATCAAATCAATGCGAAGTAGAAGGCTGATCTTCGAATCCATGCGAAGCAAATGGTTTAGCTTCAAATACTTGTGATATACATGATTTAGCTTCAACAGCATGCGAAACAAATGAGTTATATTCAAATCCAAGCGAAACACATGAATTATCTTCAAATCTATGCGAATTAGAAGGGTTATCTTGGAATCCATGCGAAACGTATGATATAGCTTCAAATACTTGTGATATACATGATTTAGCTTCAACAGCATGCGAAACAAACGAGTTAGCTTCAAAACCGAGCGAAACACATGATTTAGCCTCAAATCAATGCGAAGTAGAAGGCTTAGCTTCGAATAAATGCGAAACAAATGGTTTAGCTTCAAATACTTGTGATATATATGATTTAGCTTCAACAGCATGCGAAACAAACGAGTTAGCTTCAAATCCATGCGAAACACATGATTTAGATTCAAATCAATGCGAAGTAGGAGGCTTATCTTCGATCCCATGCGATACAAATGGTTTAGCTTCAAATACTTGTGATATACATGATTTAGCTACAACAGCATGCGAAACAAACGAGTTAGCTTCAAATCCATGCGAAACACATGATTTAGCATCAAATCAATGCGAAGTAGAAGGCTGATCTTCGAATCCATGCGTAACAAAGGGTTTAGCTTCAAATACTTGTGATATACATGATTTAGCTTCAACAGCATGCGAAACAAACGAGTTAGCTTCAAAACCAAGCGAAACACATGATTTAGCCTCAAATCAATGCGAAGTAGAAGGCTTAGCTTCGAATAAATGCGAAACAAATGGTTTAGCTTCAAATACTTGTGATATATATGATTTAGCTTCAACAGCATGCGAAACAAACTAGTTAGCTTCAAATCCATGCGAAACACATGATTTAGATTAAAATCAATGCGAAGCAGAAGGCTTATCTTCGAATCCATGCGAAACAAATGGTTTAGCTTCAAATACTTGTGATATACATGATTCAGCTTCAACTGCATGCGAAACAAACGAGTTAGCTTTAAATCCATGCGAAACACATGATTTAGATTAAAATCAATGCGAAGTAGAAGGCTTATCTTCGAATCCATGCGAAACAAATGGTTTAGCTTCAAATACTTGTGATATACATGATTCAGCTACAACTGCATGCCAAAAAAATGAGTTAGCTTCAAATCCAAGCGAAACACATGATTTAGCTTCAAATCAATGCGAATTGGAAGGGTTATCTTCGAATCCATGCGAAGCAAATGGTTTAGCTTCAAATACTTGTGATATACATGATTTAGCTTCAACAGCATGCGAAACAAATGAGTTATATTCAAATCCAAGCGAAACACATGATTTATCTTCAAATCAATGCGAATTAGAAGGGTTATCTTGGAATGCATGCGAAACGTATGATATAGCTTCAAATACTTGTGATATACATGATTTAGCTTCAACAGCATGCGAAACAAACGAGTTAGCTTCAAATCCATGCGAAACACATGATTTAGCATCAAATCAATGCGAAGTAGAAGGCTGATCTTCGAATCCATGCGAAGCAAATGGTTTAGCTTCAAATACTTGTGATATACGTGATTTAGCTTCAACAGCATGCGAAACAAATGAGTTATATTCAAATCCAAGCGAAACACATGATTTATCTTCAAATCTATGCGAATTAGAAGGATTATCTTGGAATCCATGCGAAACGTATGATATAGCTTCAAATACTTGTGATATACATGATTTAGATTCAACAGCATGCGAAACAAACGAGTTAGATTCAAAACCAAGCGAAACACATGATTTAGCCTCAAATCAATGCGAAGTAGAAGGCTTAGCTTCGAATAAATGCGAAACAAATAGTTTAGCTTCAAATACTTGTGATATATATGATTTAGCTTCAACAGCATGCGAAACAGACGAGTTAGCTTCAAATCCATGCGAAACACATGATTTAGCTTCAAATCAATGCGATACAAATGGTTTAGCTTCAAATACTTGTGATATACATGATTTAGCTTCAACAGCATGCGAAACAAACGAGTTAGCTTCAAATCCATGCGAAACACATGATTTAGCATCAAGTCAATGCGAAGTAGAAGGCTGATCTTCGAATCCATGCGAAACGTATGATATAGCTTCAAATACTTGTGATATACATGATTTAGATTCAACAGCATGCGAAACAAACGAGTTAGATTCAAAACCAAGCGAAACACATGATTTAGCCTCAAATCAATGCGAAGTAGAAGGCTTAGCTTCGAATAAATGCGAAACAAATAGTTTAGCTTCAAATACTTGTGATATATATGATTTAGCTTCAACAGCATGCGAAACAGACGAGTTAGCTTCAAATCCATGCGAAACACATGATTTAGCTTCAAATCAATGCGATACAAATGGTTTAGCTTCAAATACTTGTGATATACATGATTTAGCTTCAACTGCATGCGAAACAAACGAGTTAGCTTAAAAGCCATGCGGAACACATGATTTAGCTTCAAATCAATGCGAAGTAGAATCCTGATCTTCGAATCCTTGCGAAGCAAATGGTTTAGCTTCAAATACTTTTGATACACTTGAGTTAGCTTCAACAGCATGCGAAACAAACAAGTTAGCTTCAAATCCTTGCGAAACACATGATTTTGCATCAAATCAATGCGAAGTGGAAGACTTATCTTCGAATCCATGCGTAACGAATAGTTTAGCTTCAAATACTTGTGATATACATGATTCAGCTTCAACTGCATGCGAAACAAACGAGTTAGCTTTAAATCCATGCGAAACCCATGATTTAGATTAAAATCAATGCGATGTAGAAGGCTTATCTTCGAATCCATGCGAAACAAATGGTTTAGCTTCAAATACTTGTGATATACATGATTTAGCTTCAACTGCATGCGATACAAACGAGTGAGCTTAAAATCCATGCGGAACACATGATTTAGCTTCAAATCAATGCGAAGTAGAAGGCTGATCTTCGAATCCATGCGAAGCAAATGGTTTAGCTTCAAATACTTTTGATACACTTGATTTAGCTTCAACAGCATGCGAAACAAACGAGTTAGCTTCAAATCCAAGCGAAACACATGATTTATCTTCAAATCAATGCGAATTAGAAGGGTTATCTTGGAATGCATGCGAAACGTATGATATAGCTTCAAATACTTGTGATATACATGATTTAGCTTCAACAGCATGCGAAACAGACGAGTTAGCTTCAACAGCATGCGAAACAGACGAGTTAGCTTCAAATCCATGCGAAACACATGATTTAGCATCAAATCAATGCGAAGTAGAAGGCTGATCTTCGAATCCATGCGAAGCAAATGGTTTAGCTTCAAATACTTGTGATATACATGATTTAGCTCCAACTGCATGCGAAACAAACGAGTTAGCTTAAAATCCATGCGGAACACATGATTTATCTTCAAATCAATGCGAATTAGAAGGGTTATCTTGGAATGCATGCGAAACGTATGATATAGCTTCAAATACTTGTGATATACATGATTTAGCTTCAACAGCATGCGAAACAAACGAGTTAGCTTCAAATCCATGCGAAACACATGATTTAGCATCAAATCAATGCGAAGTAGAAGGCTGATCTTCGAATCCATGCGAAGCAAATGGTTTAGCTTCAAATACTTGTGATATACGTGATTTAGCTTCAACAGCATGCGAAACAGACGAGTTAGCTTCAAATCCATGCGAAACACATGATTTAGCTTCAAATCAATGCGATACAAATGGTTTAGCTTCAAATACTTGTGATATACGTGACTTAGCTTCAACAGCATGCGAAACAAACGAGTTAGCTTCAAATCCATGCGAAACACATGATTTAGCATCAAGTCAATGCGAAGTAGAAGGCTGATCTTCGAATCCATGCGTAACAAATGGTTGAGCTTCAAATACTTGTGATATACATGATTTAGCTTCAACTGCATGCGAAACAAACGAGTTAGCTTCAAATCCATGCGAAAAACATGATTTAGATTAAAATCAATGCGAAGTAGAAGGCTTATCTTCGAATCCATGCGAAACAAATGGTTTAGCTTCAAATACTTGTGATATACATGATTCAGCTACAACTGCATGCGAAAAAAACGA
Organism: Megalopta genalis; assembly: GCF_051020955.1. Taxonomy (NCBI): domain Eukaryota; kingdom Metazoa; phylum Arthropoda; class Insecta; order Hymenoptera; family Halictidae; genus Megalopta; species Megalopta genalis. The sequence continues at coordinate 27,503 of NW_027477467.1, forward strand.
GTTAGCTTCAAATCCAAGCGAAACACATGATTTAGCTTCAAATCAATGCGAATTGGAAGGGTTATCTTCGAATCCATGCGAAGCAAATGGTTTAGCTTCAAATACTTGTGATATACATGATTTAGCTTCAACAGCATGCGAAACAAACGAGTTAGCTTCAAATCCATGCGAAACACATGATTTAGCATCAAATCAATGCGAAGTAGAAGGCTGATCTTCGAATCCATGCGAAGCAAATGGTTTAGCTTCAAATACTTGTGATATACGTGATTTAGCTTCAACAGCATGCGAAACAAATGAGTTATATTCAAATCCAAGCGAAACACATGATTTATCTTCAAATCTATGCGAATTAGAAGGGTTATCTTGGAATCCATGCGAAACGTATGATATAGCTTCAAATACTTGTGATATACATGATTTAGCTTCAACAGCATGCGAAACAAACGAGTTAGCTTCAAAACCAAGCGAAACACATGATTTAGCCTCAAATCAATGCGAAGTAGAAGGCTTAGCTTCGAATAAATGCGAAACAAATAGTTTAGCTTCAAATACTTGTGATATATATGATTTAGCTTCAACAGCATGCGAAACAGACGAGTTAGCTTCAAATCCATGCGAAACACATGATTTAGCTTCAAATCAATGCGATACAAATGGTTTAGCTTCAAATACTTGTGATATACATGATTTAGCTTCAACTGCATGCGAAACAAACGAGTTAGCTTCAAATCCATGCGAAAAACATGATTTAGATTAAAATCAATGCGAAGTAGAAGGCTTATCTTCGAATCCATGCGAAGCAAATGGTTTGGCTTCAAATACTTGTGATATACATGATTTAGCTTCAACAGCATGCGAAACAAATGAGTTATATTCAAATCCAAGCGAAACACATGATTTATCTTGAAATCTATGCGAAGGAGAAAGCTTAGCTTCAAAACCATGGGAATCAAATGGTTGAGCTTCAAATACTTGTGATATACATGATTTAGCTTCAACTGCATGCGAAACAAACGAGTTAGCTTAAAAGCCATGCGGAACACATGATTTAGCTTCAAATCAATGCGAAGTAGAAGGCTGATCTTCGAATCCTTGCGAAACAAATGGTTTAGCTTCAAATACTTGTGATATACATGATTTAGCTTCAACTGCATGCGATACAAACGAGTGAGCTTAAAATCCTTGCGAAACACATGATTTTGCATCAAATCAATGCGAAGTGGAAGACTTATCTTCGAATCCATGCGTAACGAATAGTTTAGCTTCAAATACTTGTGATATACATGATTCAGCTTCAACTGCATGCGAAACAAACGAGTTAGCTTTAAATCCATGCGAAACACATGATTTAGATTAAAATCAATGCGAAGTAGAAGGCTTATCTTCGAATCCATGCGAAACAAATGGTTCAGCTTCAAATACTTGTGATATACATGATTTAGCTTCAACTGCATGCGATACAAACGAGTGAGCTTAAAATCCATGCGGAACACATGATTTAGCTTCAAATCAATGCGAAGTAGAAGGCTGATCTTCGAATCCATGCGAAGCAAATGGTTTAGCTTCAAATACTTTTGATACACTTGATTTAGCTTCAACAGCATGCGAAACAAACGAGTTAGCTTCAAATCCAAGCGAAACACATGATTTATCTTCAAATCAATGCGAATTAGAAGGGTTATCTTGGAATGCATGCGTAACGTATGATATAGCTTCAAATACTTGTGATATACATGATTTAGCTTCAACAGCATGCGAAACAGACGAGTTAGCTTCAAATCCATGCGAAACACATTATTTAGCATCAAATCAATGCGAAGTAGAAGGCTGATCTTCGAATCCATGCGAAGCAAATGGTTTAGCTTCAAATACTTGTGATATACATGATTTAGCTTCAACTGCATGCGAAACAAACGAGTTAGCTTAAAATCCATGCGGAACACATGATTTAGCATCAAATCAATGCGAAGTAGAAGGCTTAGCTTCGAATAAATGCGAAACAAATGGTTTAGCTTCAAATACTTGTGATATATATGATTTAGCTTCAACAGCATGCGAAACAAACTAGTTAGCTTCAAATCCATGCGAAACACATGATTTAGATTAAAATCAATGCGAAGCAGAAGGCTTATCTTCGAATCCATGCGAAACAAATGGTTTAGCTTCAAATACTTGTGATATACATGATTCAGCTTCAACTGCATGCGAAACAAACGAGTTAGCTTTAAATCCATGCGAAACACATGATTTAGATTAAAATCAATGCGAAGTAGAAGGCTTATCTTCGAATCCATGCGAAACAAATGGTTTAGCTTCAAATACTTGTGATATACATGATTCAGCTACAACTGCATGCCAAAAAAATGAGTTAGCTTCAAATCCAAGCGAAACACATGATTTAGCTTCAAATCAATGCGAATTGGAAGGGTTATCTTCGAATCCATGCGAAGCAAATGGTTTAGCTTCAAATACTTGTGATATACATGATTTAGCTTCAACAGCATGCGAAACAAATGAGTTATATTCAAATCCAAGCGAAACACATGATTTATCTTCAAATCAATGCGAATTAGAAGGGTTATCTTGGAATGCATGCGAAACGTATGATATAGCTTCAAATACTTGTGATATACATGATTTAGCTTCAACAGCATGCGAAACAAACGAGTTAGCTTCAAATCCATGCGAAACACATGATTTAGCATCAAATCAATGCGAAGTAGAAGGCTGATCTTCGAATCCATGCGAAGCAAATGGTTTAGCTTCAAATACTTGTGATATACGTGATTTAGCTTCAACAGCATGCGAAACAAATGAGTTATATTCAAATCCAAGCGAAACACATGATTTATCTTCAAATCTATGCGAATTAGAAGGATTATCTTGGAATCCATGCGAAACGTATGATATAGCTTCAAATACTTGTGATATACATGATTTAGATTCAACAGCATGCGAAACAAACGAGTTAGATTCAAAACCAAGCGAAACACATGATTTAGCCTCAAATCAATGCGAAGTAGAAGGCTTAGCTTCGAATAAATGCGAAACAAATAGTTTAGCTTCAAATACTTGTGATATATATGATTTAGCTTCAACAGCATGCGAAACAGACGAGTTAGCTTCAAATCCATGCGAAACACATGATTTAGCTTCAAATCAATGCGATACAAATGGTTTAGCTTCAAATACTTGTGATATACATGATTTAGCTTCAACAGCATGCGAAACAAACGAGTTAGCTTCAAATCCATGCGAAACACATGATTTAGCATCAAGTCAATGCGAAGTAGAAGGCTGATCTTCGAATCCATGCGAAACGTATGATATAGCTTCAAATACTTGTGATATACATGATTTAGATTCAACAGCATGCGAAACAAACGAGTTAGATTCAAAACCAAGCGAAACACATGATTTAGCCTCAAATCAATGCGAAGTAGAAGGCTTAGCTTCGAATAAATGCGAAACAAATAGTTTAGCTTCAAATACTTGTGATATATATGATTTAGCTTCAACAGCATGCGAAACAGACGAGTTAGCTTCAAATCCATGCGAAACACATGATTTAGCTTCAAATCAATGCGATACAAATGGTTTAGCTTCAAATACTTGTGATATACATGATTTAGCTTCAACTGCATGCGAAACAAACGAGTTAGCTTAAAAGCCATGCGGAACACATGATTTAGCTTCAAATCAATGCGAAGTAGAATCCTGATCTTCGAATCCTTGCGAAGCAAATGGTTTAGCTTCAAATACTTTTGATACACTTGAGTTAGCTTCAACAGCATGCGAAACAAACAAGTTAGCTTCAAATCCTTGCGAAACACATGATTTTGCATCAAATCAATGCGAAGTGGAAGACTTATCTTCGAATCCATGCGTAACGAATAGTTTAGCTTCAAATACTTGTGATATACATGATTCAGCTTCAACTGCATGCGAAACAAACGAGTTAGCTTTAAATCCATGCGAAACCCATGATTTAGATTAAAATCAATGCGATGTAGAAGGCTTATCTTCGAATCCATGCGAAACAAATGGTTTAGCTTCAAATACTTGTGATATACATGATTTAGCTTCAACTGCATGCGATACAAACGAGTGAGCTTAAAATCCATGCGGAACACATGATTTAGCTTCAAATCAATGCGAAGTAGAAGGCTGATCTTCGAATCCATGCGAAGCAAATGGTTTAGCTTCAAATACTTTTGATACACTTGATTTAGCTTCAACAGCATGCGAAACAAACGAGTTAGCTTCAAATCCAAGCGAAACACATGATTTATCTTCAAATCAATGCGAATTAGAAGGGTTATCTTGGAATGCATGCGAAACGTATGATATAGCTTCAAATACTTGTGATATACATGATTTAGCTTCAACAGCATGCGAAACAGACGAGTTAGCTTCAACAGCATGCGAAACAGACGAGTTAGCTTCAAATCCATGCGAAACACATGATTTAGCATCAAATCAATGCGAAGTAGAAGGCTGATCTTCGAATCCATGCGAAGCAAATGGTTTAGCTTCAAATACTTGTGATATACATGATTTAGCTCCAACTGCATGCGAAACAAACGAGTTAGCTTAAAATCCATGCGGAACACATGATTTATCTTCAAATCAATGCGAATTAGAAGGGTTATCTTGGAATGCATGCGAAACGTATGATATAGCTTCAAATACTTGTGATATACATGATTTAGCTTCAACAGCATGCGAAACAAACGAGTTAGCTTCAAATCCATGCGAAACACATGATTTAGCATCAAATCAATGCGAAGTAGAAGGCTGATCTTCGAATCCATGCGAAGCAAATGGTTTAGCTTCAAATACTTGTGATATACGTGATTTAGCTTCAACAGCATGCGAAACAGACGAGTTAGCTTCAAATCCATGCGAAACACATGATTTAGCTTCAAATCAATGCGATACAAATGGTTTAGCTTCAAATACTTGTGATATACGTGACTTAGCTTCAACAGCATGCGAAACAAACGAGTTAGCTTCAAATCCATGCGAAACACATGATTTAGCATCAAGTCAATGCGAAGTAGAAGGCTGATCTTCGAATCCATGCGTAACAAATGGTTGAGCTTCAAATACTTGTGATATACATGATTTAGCTTCAACTGCATGCGAAACAAACGAGTTAGCTTCAAATCCATGCGAAAAACATGATTTAGATTAAAATCAATGCGAAGTAGAAGGCTTATCTTCGAATCCATGCGAAACAAATGGTTTAGCTTCAAATACTTGTGATATACATGATTCAGCTACAACTGCATGCGAAAAAAACGAGTTAGCTTCAAATCCAAGCGAAACACATGATTTAGCTTCAAATCAATGCGAATTGGAAGGGTTATCTTCGAATCCATGCGAAGCAAATGGTTTAGCTTCAAATACTTGTGATATACATGATTTAGCTTCAACAGCATGCGAAACAAACGAGTTAGCTTCAAATCCATGCGAAACACATGATTTAGCATCAAATCAATGCGAAGTAGAAGGCTGATCTTCGAATCCATGCGAAGCAAATGGTTTAGCTTCAAATACTTGTGATATACGTGATTTAGCTTCAACAGCATGCGAAACAAATGAGTTATATTCAAATCCAAGCGAAACACATGATTTATCTTCAAATCTATGCGAATTAGAAGGGTTATCTTGGAATCCATGCGAAACGTATGATATAGCTTCAAATACTTGTGATATACATGATTTAGCTTCAACAGCATGCGAAACAAACGAGTTAGCTTCAAAACCAAGCGAAACACATGATTTAGCCTCAAATCAATGCGAAGTAGAAGGCTTAGCTTCGAATAAATGCGAAACAAATAGTTTAGCTTCAAATACTTGTGATATATATGATTTAGCTTCAACAGCATGCGAAACAGACGAGTTAGCTTCAAATCCATGCGAAACACATGATTTAGCTTCAAATCAATGCGATACAAATGGTTTAGCTTCAAATACTTGTGATATACATGATTTAGCTTCAACTGCATGCGAAACAAACGAGTTAGCTTCAAATCCATGCGAAAAACATGATTTAGATTAAAATCAATGCGAAGTAGAAGGCTTATCTTCGAATCCATGCGAAGCAAATGGTTTGGCTTCAAATACTTGTGATATACATGATTTAGCTTCAACAGCATGCGAAACAAATGAGTTATATTCAAATCCAAGCGAAACACATGATTTATCTTGAAATCTATGCGAAGGAGAAAGCTTAGCTTCAAAACCATGGGAATCAAATGGTTGAGCTTCAAATACTTGTGATATACATGATTTAGCTTCAACTGCATGCGAAACAAACGAGTTAGCTTAAAAGCCATGCGGAACACATGATTTAGCTTCAAATCAATGCGAAGTAGAAGGCTGATCTTCGAATCCTTGCGAAACAAATGGTTTAGCTTCAAATACTTGTGATATACATGATTTAGCTTCAACTGCATGCGATACAAACGAGTGAGCTTAAAATCCTTGCGAAACACATGATTTTGCATCAAATCAATGCGAAGTGGAAGACTTATCTTCGAATCCATGCGTAACGAATAGTTTAGCTTCAAATACTTGTGATATACATGATTCAGCTTCAACTGCATGCGAAACAAACGAGTTAGCTTTAAATCCATGCGAAACACATGATTTAGATTAAAATCAATGCGAAGTAGAAGGCTTATCTTCGAATCCATGCGAAACAAATGGTTCAGCTTCAAATACTTGTGATATACATGATTTAGCTTCAACTGCATGCGATACAAACGAGTGAGCTTAAAATCCATGCGGAACACATGATTTAGCTTCAAATCAATGCGAAGTAGAAGGCTGATCTTCGAATCCATGCGAAGCAAATGGTTTAGCTTCAAATACTTTTGATACACTTGATTTAGCTTCAACAGCATGCGAAACAAACGAGTTAGCTTCAAATCCAAGCGAAACACATGATTTATCTTCAAATCAATGCGAATTAGAAGGGTTATCTTGGAATGCATGCGTAACGTATGATATAGCTTCAAATACTTGTGATATACATGATTTAGCTTCAACAGCATGCGAAACAGACGAGTTAGCTTCAAATCCATGCGAAACACATTATTTAGCATCAAATCAATGCGAAGTAGAAGGCTGATCTTCGAATCCATGCGAAGCAAATGGTTTAGCTTCAAATACTTGTGATATACATGATTTAGCTTCAACTGCATGCGAAACAAACGAGTTAGCTTAAAATCCATGCGGAACACATGATTTAGCATCAAATCAATGCGAAGTGGAAGGCTTATCTTCGAATCCATGCGAAACGAATAGTTCAGCTTCAAATACTTGTGATATACATGATTCAGCTTCAACTGCATGCGAAACAAACGAGTTAGCTTTAAATCCATGCGAAACACATGATTTAGATTAAAATCAATGCGAAGTAGAAGGCTTATCTTCGAATCCATGCGAAACAAATGGTTTAGCTTCAAATACTTGTGATATACATGATTTAGCTTCAACTGCATGCGATACAAACGAGTGAGCTTAAAATCCATGCGGAACACATGATTTAGCTTCAAATCAATGCGAAGTAGAAGGCTGATCTTCGAATCCATGCGAAGCAAATGGTTTAGCTTCAAATACTTTTGATACACTTGATTTAGCTTCAACAGCATGCGAAACAAACGAGTTAGCTTCAAATCCAAGCGAAACACATGATTTATCTTCAAATCAATGCGAATTAGAAGGGTTATCTTGGAATGCATGCGAAACGTATGATATAGCTTCAAATACTTGTGATATACATGATTTAGCTTCAACAGCATGCGAAACAGACGAGTTAGCTTCAAATCCATGCGGAACACATTATTTAGCATCAAATCAATGCGAAGTAGAAGGCTGATCTTCGAATCCATGCGAAGCAAATGGTTTAGCTTCAAATACTTGTGATATACATGATTTAGCTTCAACTGCATGCGAAACAAACGAGTTAGCTTAAAATCCATGCGGAACACATGATTTAGCATCAAATCAATGCGAAGTGGAAGGCTTATCTTCGAATCCATGCGAAACGAATAGTTCAGCTTCAAATACTTGTGATATACATGATTCAGCTTCAACTGCATGCGAAACAAACGAGTTAGCTTTAAATCCATGCGAAACACATGATTTAGATTAAAATCAATGCGAAGTAGAAGGCTTATCTTCGAATCCATGCGAAACAAATGGTTTAGCTTCAAATACTTGTGATATACATGATTCAGCTACAACTGCATGCGAAAAAAACGAGTTAGCTTCAAATCCAAGCGAAACGCATGATTTAGCTTCAAATCAATGCGAATTGGAAGAGTTATCTTCGAATCCATGCGAAGCAAATGGTTTAGCTTCAAATACTTGTGATATACATGATTTAGCTTCAACAGCATGCGAAACAAATGAGTTATATTCAAATCCAAGCGAAACACATGATTTATCTTCAAATCAATGCGAATTAGAAGGGTTATCTTGGAATGCATGCGAAACGTATGATATAGCTTCAAATACTTCGGATATACATGATTTAGCTTCAACAGCATGCGAAACAAACGAGTTAGCTTCAAATCCATGCGAAACACATGATTTAGCATCAAATCAATGCGAAGTAGAAGGCTGATCTTCGAATCCATGCGAAGCAAATGGTTTAGCTTCAAATACTTGTGATATACGTGATTTAGCTTCAACAGCATGCGAAACAAATGAGTTATATTCAAATCCAAGCGAAACACATGATTTATCTTCAAATCTATGCGAATTAGAAGGGTTATCTTGGAATCCATGCGAAACGTATGATATAGCTTCAAATACTTGTGATATACATGATTTAGCTTCAACAGCATGCGAAACAAACGAGTTAGCTTCAAAACCAAGCGAAACACATGATTTAGCCTCAAATCAATGCGAAGTAGAAGGCTTAGCTTCGAATAAATGTGAAACAAATAGTTTAGCTTCAAATACTTGTGATATATATGATTTAGCTTCAACAGCATGCGAAACAGACGAGTTAGCTTCAAATCCATGCGAAACACATGATTTAGCTTCAAATCAATGCGATACAAATGGTTTAGCTTCAAATACTTGTGATATACATGATTTAGCTTCAACAGCATGCGAAACAAACGAGTTAGCTTCAAATCCATGCGAAACACATGATTTAGCATCAAGTCAATGCGAAGTAGAAGGCTGATCTTCGAATCCATGCGTAACAAATGGTTTAGCTTCAAATACTTGTGATATACATGATTTAGCTTCAACTGCATGCGAAACAAACGAGTTAGCTTCAAATCCATGCGAAAAACATGATTTAGATTAAAATCAATGCGAAGTAGAAGGCTTATCTTCGAATCCATGCGAAGCAAATGGTTTAGCTTCAAATACTTGTGATATACATGATTTAGCTTCAACAGCATGCGAAACAAATGAGTTATATTCAAATCCAAGCGAAACACATGATTTATCTTGAAATCTATGCGAAGGAGAAAGCTTAGCTTCAAAACCATGGGAATCAAATGGTTTAGCTTCAAATACTTGTGATATACATGATTTAGCTTCAACTGCATGCGAAACAAACGAGTTAGCTTAAAAGCCATGCGGAACACATGATTTAGCTTCAAATCAATGCGAAGTAGAAGGCTGATCTTCGAATCCTTGCGAAGCAATTGGTTTAGCTTCAAATACTTTTGATACACTTGAGTTAGCTTCAACAGCATGCGAAACAAACAAGTTAGCTTCAAATCCTTGCGAAACACATGATTTTGCATCAAATCAATGCGAAGTGGAAGACTTATCTTCGAATCCATGCGTAACGAATAGTTTAGCTTCAAATACTTGTGATATACATGATTTAGCTACAACTGCATGCGAAAAAAACGAGTTAGCTTCAAAACCAAGCGAAACACATGATTTAGCCTCAAATCAATGCGAAGTAGAAGGCTTAGCTTCGAATAAATGCGAAACAAATGGTTTAGCTTCAAATACTTGTGATATATATGATTTAGCTTCTACAGCATGCGAAACAAACGAGTTAGCTTCAAATCCATGCGAAACACATGATTTAGATTAAAATCAATGCGAAGTAGAAGGCTTATCTTCGAATCCATGCGAAGCAAATGGTTTAGCTTCAAATACTTGTGATATACATGATTTAGCTTCAACAGCATGCGAAACAAATGAGTTATATTCAAATCCAAGCGAAACACATGATTTATCTTGAAATCTATGCGAAGTAGAAAGCTTAGCTTCAAAACCATGGGAATCAAATGGTTTAGCTTCAAATACTAGTGATATACATGATTTAGCTTCAACTGCATGCGAAGCAAACGAGTTAGCTTAAAATCCATGCGGAACACATGATTTAGCTTCAAATCAATGCGAAGTAGAAGGCTGATCTTCGAATCCATGCGAAGCAAATGGTTTAGCTTCAAATACTTTTGATACACTTGAGTTAGCTACAACTGCATGCGAAAAAAACGAGTTAGCTTCAAATCCTTGCGAAACACATGATTTTGCATCAAATCAATGCGAAGTGGAAGACTTATCTTCGAATCCATGCGAAACGAATAGTTTAGCTTCAAATACTTGTGATATACATGATTCAGCTTCAACTGCATGCGAAACAAACGAGTTAGCTTTAAATCCATGCGAAACACATGATTTAGATTAAAATCAATGCGAAGTAGAAGGCTTATCTTCGAATCCATGCGAATCAAATGGTTTAGCTTCAAATACTTGTGATATATATGATTTAGCTTCAACAGCATGCGAAACAAACGAGTTAGCTTCAAATCCATGCGAAACACATGATTTAGCTTCAAATCAATGCGAAGCAAATGGTTTAGCTTCAAATACTTCGGATATACATGATTTAGCTTCAACAGCATGCGAAACAAATGAGTTATATTCAAATCCAAGCGAAACACATGATTTATCTTGAAATCTATGCGAAGTAGAAAGCTTAGCTTCAAAACCATGCGAAACAAATGGTTTAGCTTCAAATACTTGTGATATATATGATTTAGCTTCTACAGCATGCGAAACAAACGAGTTAGCTTCAAATCCATGCGAAACACATGATTTAGCATCAAATCAATGCGAAGTAGAAAGCTTAGCTTCGAATCCATGCGAAACGAATAGTTTAGCTTCAAATACTTGTGATATACATGATTCAGCTTCAACTGCATGCGAAACAAACGAGTTAGCTTTAAATCCATGCGAAACACATGATTTAGATTAAAATCAATGCGAAGTAGAAGGCTTATCTTCGAATCCATGCGAATCAAATGGTTTAGCTTCAAATACTTGTGATATATATGATTTAGCTTCAACAGCATGCGAAACAAACGAGTTAGCTTCAAATCCATGCGAAACACATGATTTAGCTTCAAATCAATGCGAAGCAAATGGTTTAGCTTCAAATACTTCGGATATACATGATTTAGCTTCAACAGCATGCGAAACAAATGAGTTATATTCAAATCCAAGCGAAACACATGATTTATCTTGAAATCTATGCGAAGTAGAAAGCTTAGCTTCAAAACCATGGGAATCAAATGGTTTAGCTTCAAATAGTTGTAATATACATGATTTAGCTTCAACTGCATGCTAAACAAACGAGTTAGCTTAAAATCCATGCGGAACACATGATTTAGCTTCAAATCAATGCGAAGTAGAAGGCTGATCTTCGAATCCATGCGAATCAAATGGTTTAGCTTCAAATACTTTTGATACACTTGAGTTAGCTTCAACAGCATGCGAAACAAACGAGTTAGCTTCAAATCCTTGCGAAACACATGATTTTGCATCAAATCAATGCGAAGTGGAAGACTTATCTTCGAATCCATGCGAAACGAATAGTTTAGCTTCAAATACTTGTGATATACATGATTCAGCTTCAACTGCATGCGAAACAAACGAGTTAGCTTTAAATCCATGCGAAACACATGATTTAGATTAAAATCAATGCGAACTAGAAGGCTTATCTTCGAATCCATGCGTAACGTATGATATAGCTTCAAATACTTGTGATATACATGATTTAGCTTCAACAGCATGCGAAACAAACGAGTTAGCTTCAAATCCATGCGAAACACATGATTTAGCATCAAATCAATGCGAAGTAGGAGGCTGATCATCGAATCCATGCGAAGCAAGTGGTTTAGCTTCAAATACTTGCGATATACATGATTTAGCTTCAACAGCATGCGAAACAAATGAGTTATCTTCAAATCCAAGCGAAACACATGATTTATCTTCAAGTCAATGCGATGTAGAAAGCTTGGCTTCAAAACCATGGGAATCAAATGGTTTAGCTTCAAATACTTGTGATATGCATGATTTAGCTTCAACAGCATGCGAAACAAATGAGTTATCTTCAAATCCAAGCGAAACACATGATTTATCTTCAAGTCAATGCGATGTAGAAAGCTTGGCTTCAAAACCATGGGAATCAAATGGTTTAGCTTCAAATACTTGTGATATGCATGATTTAGCTTCAACTACTAGCGAAAAAAACGAGTTAGCTTCAAATCCAAGCGAAACACATGATTTAGCTTCAAATCAATGCGAATTAGAAGGGTTATCTTCGAATCCATGCGAAACAAATGATATAGCTTCAAATACTTGTGATATACATGATTTAACTTCAACAGCATCCGAAACAAACGAGTTAGATTCAAATCCATGCGAAACACATGATTTAGCTTCAAATCAATGCGAAGAAGTAGGGATATCTTCGAATCCATGCGAAACAAATGGATTGGCTTCTTATACAAGTGATATACATGATTTAGCTTCAACAGCATGCGAAATGAACGAGTTAGCTTCAAATCCATGCGAAACACATGCTTTAGCTTCAAATCAATGCGAATTAGAAGGGTTATCTTGGAATCCATGCGAAACGTATGATATAGCTTCAAATACTTGTGGTATACATGATTTAGCTTCAACAGCATGCGAAACAAACGAGTTAGCTTCAAATCCATGCGAAACACATGATTTAGCATCAAATCAATGCGAAATAGAAGGCTGATCTTCGAATCCATGCGAAGCAAATGGTTTAGCTTCAAATACTTGTGATATACATGATTTAGCTTCAACAGCATGCGAAACAAACGAGTTAGCTTCAAATCCATGCGAAACACATGATTTAGCATCAAATCAATGCGAAGTAGAAGGCTGATCTTCGAATCAATGCGTAACAAATGGTTTAGCTGCAAATACTTGTGATATACATGATTTAGATTCAACTGCATGCGAAACAAACGAGTTAGCTTCAAATCCATGCGAAACACATGATTTAGATTAAAATCAATGCGAAGTAGAAGGCTTATCTTCGAATCCATGCGAAGCAAATGGTTTAGCTTCAAATACTTGTGATATACATGATTTAACTTCAACAGCATGCGAAACAAATGAGTTATATTCAAATCCAAGCGAAACACATGATTTATCTTGAAATCTATGCGAAGTAGAAAGCTTAGCTTCAAAACCATGGGAATGAAATGGTTTAGCTTCAAATACTAGTGATATACATGATTTAGCTTCAACTGCATGCGAAGCAAACGAGTTAGCTTAAAATCCATGCGGAACACATGATTTAGCTTCAAATCAATGCGAAGTAGAAGGCTGATCTTCGAATCCATGCGAAGCAAATGGTTTAGCTTCAAATACTTTTGATACACTTGAGTTAGCTACAACTGCATGCGAAAAAAACGAGTTAGCTTCAAATCCTTGCGAAACACATGATTTTGCATCAAATCAATGCGAAGTGGAAGACTTATCTTCGAATCCATGCGAAACGAATAGTTTAGCTTCAAATACTTGTGATATACATGATTCAGCTTCAACTGCATGCGAAACAAACGAGTTAGCTTTAAATCCATGCGAAACACATGATTTAGATTAAAATCAATGCGAAGTAGAAGGCTTATCTTCGAATCCATGCGAATCAAATGGTTTAGCTTCAAATACTTGTGATATATATGATTTAGCTTCAACAGCATGCGAAACAAACGAGTTAGCTTCAAATCCATGCGAAACACATGATTTAGCTTCAAATCAATGCGAAGCAAATGGTTTAGCTTCAAATACTTCGGATATACATGATTTAGCTTCAACAGCATGCGAAACAAATGAGTTATATTCAAATCCAAGCGAAACACATGATTTATCTTGAAATCTATGCGAAGTAGAAAGCTTAGCTTCAGAACCATGGGAATCAAATGGTTTAGCTTCAAATACTCGTAATATACATGATTTAGCTTCAACTGCATGCTAAACAAACGAGTTAGCTTAAAATCCATGCGGAACACATGATTTAGCTTCAAATCAATGCGAAGTAGAAGGCTGATCTTCGAATCCATGCGAATCAAATGGTTTAGCTTCAAATACTTTTGATACACTTGAGTTAGCTTCAACAGCATGCGAAACAAACGAGTTAGCTTCAAATCCTTGCGAAACACATGATTTTGCATCAAATCAATGCGAAGTGGAAGACTTATCTTCGAATCCATGCGAAACGAATAGTTTAGCTTCAAATACTTGTGATATACATGATTCAGCTTCAACTGCATGCGAAACAAACGAGTTAGCTTTAAATCCATGCGAAACACATGATTTAGATTAAAATCAATGCGAACTAGAAGGCTTATCTTCGAATCCATGCGTAACGTATGATATAGCTTCAAATACTTGTGATATACATGATTTAGCTTCAACAGCATGCGAAACAAACGAGTTAGCTTCAAATCCATGCGAAACACATGATTTAGCATCAAATCAATGCGAAGTAGGAGGCTGATCATCGAATCCATGCGAAGCAAGTGGTTTAGCTTCAAATACTTGCGATATACATGATTTAGCTTCAACAGCATGCGAAACAAATGAGTTATCTTCAAATCCAAGCGAAACACATGATTTATCTTCAAGTCAATGCGATGTAGAAAGCTTGGCTTCAAAACCATGGGAATCAAATGGTTTAGCTTCAAATACTTGTGATATGCATGATTTAGCTTCAACTACTAGCGAAAAAAACGAGTTAGCTTCAAATCCAAGCGAAACACATGATTTAGCTTCAAATCAATGCGAATTAGAAGGGTTATCTTCGAATCCATACGAAACAAATGATATAGCTTCAAATACTTGTGATATACATGATTTAACTTCAACAGCATCCGAAACAAACGAGTTAGATTCAAATCCATGCGAAACACATGATTTAGCTTCAAATCAATGCGAAGAAGTAGGCATATCTTCGAATCCATGCGAAACAAATGGATTGGCTTCTTATACTTGTGATATACATGATTTAGCTTCAACAGCATGCGAAATAAACTAGTTAGCTTCAAATCCATGCGAAACACATGCTTTAGCTTCAAATCAATGCGAATTAGAAGGGTTATCTTGGAATCCATGCGAAACGTATGATATAGCTTCAAATACTTGTGGTATACATGATTTAGCTTCAATAGCATGCGAAACAAACGAGTTAGCTTCAAATCCATGCGAAACACATGATTTAGCATCAAATCAATGCGAAGTAGAAGGCTGATCTTCGAATCCATGCGAAGCAAATGGTTTAGCTTCAAATACTTGTGATATACATGATTTAGCTTCAACAGCATGCGAAACAAACGAGTTAGCTTCAAATCCAAGCGAAACACATGATTTAGCTTCAAATCAATGCGAATTAGAAGGGTTATCTTGGAATCCATGCGAAACGTATGATATAGCTTCAAATACTTGTGATATACATGATTTAGCTTCAACAGCATCCGAAACAAACGAGTTAGATTCAAATCCATGCGAAACACATGATTTAGATTAAAATCAATGCGAACTAGAAGGCTTATCTTCGAATCCATGCGTAACGTATGATATAGCTTCAAATACTTGTGATATACATGATTTAGCTTCAACAGCATGCGAAACAAACGAGTTAGCTTCAAATCCATGCGAAACACATGATTTAGCATCAAATCAATGCGAAGTAGGAGGCTGATCATCGAATCCATGCGAAGCAAGTGGTTTAGCTTCAAATACTTGCGATATACATGATTTAGCTTCAACAGCATGCGAAACAAATGAGTTATCTTCAAATCCAAGCGAAACACATGATTTATCTTCAAGTCAATGCGATGTAGAAAGCTTGGCTTCAAAACCATGGGAATCAAATGGTTTAGCTTCAAATACTTGTGATATGCATGATTTAGCTTCAACTACTAGCGAAAAAAACGAGTTAGCTTCAAATCCAAGCGAAACACATGATTTAGCTTCAAATCAATGCGAATTAGAAGGGTTATCTTCGAATCCATACGAAACAAATGATATAGCTTCAAATACTTGTGATATACATGATTTAACTTCAACAGCATCCGAAACAAACGAGTTAGATTCAAATCCATGCGAAACACATGATTTAGCTTCAAATCAATGCGAAGAAGTAGGCATATCTTCGAATCCATGCGAAACAAATGGATTGGCTTCTTATACTTGTGATATACATGATTTAGCTTCAACAGCATGCGAAATAAACTAGTTAGCTTCAAATCCATGCGAAACACATGCTTTAGCTTCAAATCAATGCGAATTAGAAGGGTTATCTTGGAATCCATGCGAAACGTATGATATAGCTTCAAATACTTGTGGTATACATGATTTAGCTTCAATAGCATGCGAAACAAACGAGTTAGCTTCAAATCCATGCGAAACACATGATTTAGCATCAAATCAATGCGAAGTAGAAGGCTGATCTTCGAATCCATGCGAAGCAAATGGTTTAGCTTCAAATACTTGTGATATACATGATTTAGCTTCAACAGCATGCGAAACAAACGAGTTAGCTTCAAATCCAAGCGAAACACATGATTTAGCTTCAAATCAATGCGAATTAGAAGGGTTATCTTGGAATCCATGCGAAACGTATGATATAGCTTCAAATACTTGTGATATACATGATTTAGCTTCAACAGCATGCGAAACAAACGAGTTAGCTTCAAATCCATGCGAAACACATGATTTAGCATCAAATCAATGCGAAGTAGGAGGCTGATCATCGAATCCATGCGAAGCAAGTGGTTTAGCTTCTTATAATTGTGATATACATGATTTAGCTTCAACAGCATGCGAAATAAACGAGTTAGCTTCAAATCCATGCGAAACACATGATTTAGCTTCAACTCAATGCGAATTAGAAGGGTTATCTTGGAATCCATGCGAAACGTATGATATAGCTTCAAATACTTGTGGTATACATGATTTAGCTTCAACAGCATGCGAAACAAACGAGTTAGCTTCAAATCCATGCGAAACACATGATTTAGCATCAAATCAATGCGAAGTAGAAGGCTGATCTTCGAATCCATGCGAAGCAAATGGTTTAGCTTCAAATACTTGTAATATACATGATTTAGCTTCAACTGCATGCTAAACAAACGAGTTAGCTTAAAATCCATGCGGAACACATGATTTAGCTTCAAATCAATGCGAAGTAGAAGGCTGATCTTCGAATCCATGCGAATCAAATGGTTTAGCTTCAAATACTTTTGATACACTTGAGTTAGCTTCAACAGCATGCGAAACAAACGAGTTAGCTTCAAATCCTTGCGAAACACATGATTTTGCATCAAATCAATGCGAAGTGGAAGACTTATCTTCGAATCCATGCGAAACGAATAGTTTAGCTTCAAATACTTGTGATATACATGATTCAGCTTCAACTGCATGCGAAACAAACGAGTTAGCTTTAAATCCATGCGAAACACATGATTTAGATTAAAATCAATGCGAACTAGAAGGCTTATCTTCGAATCCATGCGTAACGTATGATATAGCTTCAAATACTTGTGATATACATGATTTAGCTTCAACAGCATGCGAAACAAACGAGTTAGCTTCAAATCCATGCGAAACACATGATTTAGCATCAAATCAATGCGAAGTAGGAGGCTGATCATCGAATCCATGCGAAGCTAGTGGTTTAGCTTCAAATACTTGCGATATACATGATTTAGCTTCAACAGCATGCGAAACAAATGAGTTATCTTCAAATCCAAGCGAAACACATGATTTATCTTCAAGTCAATGCGATGTAGAAAGCTTGGCTTCAAAACCATGGGAATCAAATGGTTTAGCTTCAAATACTTGTGATATGCATGATTTAGCTTCAACTACTAGCGAAAAAAACGAGTTAGCTTCAAATCCAAGCGAAACACATGATTTAGCTTCAAATCAATGCGAATTAGAAGGGTTATCTTCGAATCCATACGAAACAAATGATATAGCTTCAAATACTTGTGATATACATGATTTAACTTCAATAGCATGCGAAACAAACGAGTTAGCTTCAAATCCATGCGAAACACATGATTTAGCATCAAATCAATGCGAAGTAGAAGGCTGATCTTCGAATCCATGCGAAGCAAATGGTTTAGCTTCAAATACTTGTGATATACATGATTTAGCTTCAACAGCATGCGAAACAAACGAGTTAGCTTCAAATCCAAGCGAAACACATGATTTAGCTTCAAATCAATGCGAATTAGAAGGGTTATCTTGGAATCCATGCGAAACGTATGATATAGCTTCAAATACTTGTGATATACATGATTTAGCTTCAACAGCATGCGAAACAAACGAGTTAGCTTCAAATCCATGCGAAACACATGATTTAGCATCAAATCAATGCGAAGTAGGAGGCTGATCATCGAATCCATGCGAAGCAAGTGGTTTAGCTTCTTATACTTGTGATATACATGATTTAGCTTCAACAGCATGCGAAATAAACGAGTTAGCTTCAAATCCATGCGAAACACATGATTTAGCTTCAACTCAATGCGAATTAGAAGGGTTATCTTGGAATCCATGCGAAACGTATGATATAGCTTCAAATACTTGTGGTATACATGATTTAGCTTCAACAGCATGCGAAACAAACGAGTTAGCTTCAAATCCATGCGAAACACATGATTTAGCACCAAATCAATGCGAAGTAGAAGGCTGATCTTCGAATCCATGCGAAGCAAATGGTTTAGCTTCAAATACTTGTGATATACATGATTTAGCTTCAACAGCATGCGAAACAAACGAGTTAGCTTCAAATCCATGCGAAACACATGATTTAGCTTCAAATCAATGCGAATTAGAAGGGTTATCTTGGAATCCATGCGAAACGTATGATATAGCTTCAAATACTTGTGATATACATGATTTAGCTTCAACAGCATGCGAAACAAACGAGTTAGCTTCAAATCCATGCGAAACACATGATTTAGCATCAAATCAATGCGAAGTAGGAGGCTGATCATCGAATCCATGCGAAGCAAGTGGTTTAGCTTCAAATACTTGTGATATACATGATTTAGCTTCAACAGCATGCGAAACAAATGAGTTATCTTCAAATCCAAGCGAAACACATGATTTATCTTCAAATCTATGCGAATTAGAAGGGTTATCTTGGAATCCATGCGAAACGTGTGATATAGCTTCAAATACTTGTGATATACATGATTTAGCTTCAACAGCATGCGAAACAAACGAGTTAGCTTCAAAACCGAGCGAAACACATGATTTAGCCTCAAATCAATGCGAAGTAGAAGGCTTAGCATCGAATAAATGCGAAACAAATGGTTTAGCTTCAAATACTTGTGATATATATGATTTAGCTTCAACAGCATGCGAAACAAACGAGTTAGCTTCAAATCCATGCGAAACACATGATTTAGCTTCAAATCAATGCGAAGTAGGAGGCTTATCTTCGATCCCATGCGATACAAATGGTTTAGCTTCAAATACTTGTGATATACATGATTTAGCTTCAACAGCATGCGAAACAAACGAGTTAGCTTCAAATCCATGCGAAACACATGATTTAGCATTAAATCAATGCGAAGTAGAAGGCTGATCTTCGAATCCATGCGTAACAAATGGTTTAGCTTCAAATACTTGTGATATACATGATTTAGCTTCAACAGCATGCGAAACAAACGAGTTAGCTTCAAATCCAAGCGAAACACATGATTTAGCTTCAAATCAATGCGAAGATGTGGGCATATCTTCGAATCCATGTGAAACAAATGGATTGGCTTCTTATACTTGTGATATACATGATTTAGCTTCAACAGCATGCGAAATAAACGAGTTAGCTTCAAATCCATGCGAAACACATGATTTAGCATCAAATCAATGCGAAGAAGGAGGCTGATCATCGAATCCATGCGAAGCAAGTGGTTTAGCTTCAAATACTTGTGATATACATGATTTAGCTTCAACAGCATGCGAAACAAATGAGTTATCTTCAAATCCAAGCGAAACACATGATTTAGCTTGAAATCAATGCGAATTAGAAAGGTTATCTTCGAATCCATGCGAAACAAATGATATAGCTTCAAATACTTGTGATATACATGATTTAACTTCAACAGCATCCGAAACAAACGAGCTAGATTCAAATCCATGCGAAACACATGATTTAGCTTCAAAACAATGCGAAGAAGTAGGCATATCTTCGAATCCATGCGTAACAAATGGATTAGCTTCTTATACTTGTGATATACATGATTTAGCTTCAACAGCATGCGAAATAAACGAGTTAGCTTCAAATCCATGCGAAACACATGATTTAGCTTCAACTCAATGCGAATTAGAAGGGTTATCTTAGAATCCATGCGAAACGTATGATATAGCTTCAAATACTTGTGGTATACATGATTTAGCTTCAACAGCATGCGAAACAAACGAGTTAGCTTCAAATCCATGCGAAACACATGATTTAGCATCAAATCAATGCGAAGTAGGAGGCTGATCATCGAATCCATGCGAAGCAAGTGGTTTAGCTTCTTATACTTGTGATATACATGATTTAGCTTCAACAGCATGCGAAATAAACGAGTTAGCTTCAAATCCATGCGAAACACATGATTTAGCTTCAACTCAATGCGAATTAGAAGGGTTATCTTGGAATCCATGCGAAACGTATGATATAGCTTCAAATACTTGTGGTATACATGATTTAGCTTCAACAGCATGCGAAACAAACGAGTTAGCTTCAAATCCATGCGAAACACATGAATAAGCATCAAATCAATGCGAAGTAGAAGGCTGATCTTCGAATCCATGCGAAGCAAATGGTTTAGCTTCAAATACTTGTGATATACATGATTTAGCTTCAACAGCATGCGAAACAAACGAGTTAGCTTCAAATCCATGCGAAACACATGATTTAGCTTCAAATCAATGCGAATTAGAAGGGTTATCTTGGAATCCATGCGAAACGTATGATATAGCTTCAAATACTTGTGATATACATGATTTAGCTTCAACAGCATGCGAAACAAACGAGTTAGCTTCAAATCCATGCGAAACACATGATTTAGCATCAAATCAATGCGAAGTAGGAGGCTGATCATCGAATCCATGCGAAGCAAGTGGTTTAGCTTCAAATACTTGTGAGATACATGATTTAGCTTCAACAGCATGCGAAACAAACGAGTTAGCTTCAAAACCGAGCGAAACACATGATTTAGCCTCAAATCAATGCGAAGTAGAAGGCTTAGCATCGAATAAATGCGAAACAAATGGTTTAGCTTCAAATACTTGTGATATATATGATTTAGCTTCAACAGCATGCGAAACAAACGAGTTAGCTTCAAATCCATGCGAAACACATGATTTAGCTTCAAATCAATGCGAAGTAGGAGGCTTATCTTCGATCCCGTGCGATACAAATGGTTTAGCTTCAAATACTTGTGATATACATGATTTAGCTTCAACAGCATGCGAAACAAACGAGTTAGCTTCAAATCCATGCGAAACACATGATTTAGCTTCAAATCAATGCGAATTAGAAGGGTTATCTTGGAATCCATGCGAAACGTATGATATAGCTTCAAATACTTGTGATATACATGATTTAGCTTCAACAGCATGCGAAACAAACGAGTTAGCTTCAAATCCATGCGAAACACATGATTTAGCTTCAAATCAATGCGAAGTAGGAGGCTTATCTTCGATCCCATGCGATACAAATGGTTTAGCTTCAAATACTTGTGATATACATGATTTAGCTTCAACAGCATGCGAAACAAATGAGTTATATTCAAATCCAAGCGAAACACATGATTTATCTTCAAATCTATGCGAATTAGAAGGGTTATCTTGGAATCCATGCGAAACGTATGATATAGCTTCAAATACTTGTGATATACATGATTTAGCTTCAACAGCATGCGAAACAAACGAGT
Organism: Megalopta genalis; assembly: GCF_051020955.1. Lineage (NCBI taxonomy): Eukaryota > Metazoa > Arthropoda > Insecta > Hymenoptera > Halictidae > Megalopta > Megalopta genalis. The sequence goes on from NW_027477467.1 coordinate 49,765, forward strand.
TAGCTTCAAAACCGAGCGAATCACATGATTTAGCCTCAAATCAATGCGAAGTAGAAGGCTTAGCATCGGATAAATGCGAAACAAATGGTTTAGCTTCAAATACTTGTGATAAATATGATTTAGCTTCAACAGCATGCGAAACAAACGAGTTAGCTTCAAATCCATGCGAAACACATGATTTAGCTTCAAATCAATGCGAAGTAGGAGGCTTATCTTCGATCCCATGCGATACAAATGGTTTAGCTTCAAATACTTGTGATATACATGATTTAGCTTCAACAGCATGCGAAACAAACGAGTTAGCTTCAAATCCATGCGAAACACATGATTTAGCATCAACTCAATGCGAAGTAGAAGGCTGATCTTCGAATCCATGCGTAACAAATGGTTTAGCTTCAAATACTTGTGATATATATGATTTAGCTTGAACAGCATGCGAAACAAACGAGTTAGCTTCAAATCCATGCGAAACACATGATTTAGCTTCATATCAATGCGAATTAGAAGGGTTATCGTGGAATCCATGCGAAACGTATGATATAGCTTCAAATACTTGTGATATACATGATTTAGCTTCAACAGCATGCGAAACAAACGAGTTAGCTTCAAATCCATGCGAAACACATGATTTAGCTTCAAATCAATGCGAAGAAGTAAGCATATCTTCGAATCCATGCGAAACAAATGGATTAGCTTCTTATACTTGTGATATACATTATTTAGCTTCAACAACATGCGAAATAAACGAGTTAGCTTCAAATCCATGCGAAACACATGATTTAGCTTCAAATCAATGCGAAGTAGGAGGCTTATCTTGGATCCCATGCAATACAAATGGTTTAGCTTCAAATACTTGTGATATACATGATTTAGCTTCAACAGCATGCGAAACAAACGAGTTAGCTTCAAATCCATGCGAAACACATGATTTAGCATCAAATCAATGCGAATTAGAAGTGTTATCTTCGAATCCATGCGAAACAAATGATATAGCTTCAAATACTTGTGATATACATGATTTAACTTCAACAGCATCCGAAACAAACGAGTTAGATTCAAATCCATTCGAAACACATGATTTAGCTTCAAATCAATGCGAAGAAGTAAGCATATCTTCGAATCCATGCGAAACAAATGGATTAGCTTCTTATACTTGTGATATACATTATTTAGCTTCAACAACATGCGAAATAAACGAGTTAGCTTCAAATCCATGCGAAACACATGATTTAGCTTCAAATCAATGCGAATTAGAAGGGTTATCTTGGAATCCATGCGAAACGTATGATATAGCTTCAAATACTTGTGGTATACATGATTTAGCTTCAACAGCATGCGAAACAAACGAGTTAGCTTCAAATCCATGCGAAACACATGATTTAGCTTCAAATCAATGCGAAGTAGGAGGCTTATCTTCGATCCCATGCAATACAAATGGTTTAGCTTCAAATACTTGTGATATACATGATTTAGCTTCAACAGCATGCGAAACAAACGAGTTAGCTTCAAATCCATGCGAAACACATGATTTAGCATCAAATCAATGCGAAGTAGAAGGCTGATCTTCGAATCCATGCGTAACAAATGGTTTAGCTTCAAATACTTGTGATATACATGATTTAGCTTCAACAGCATGCGAAACAAGTGAGTTATATTCAAATCCAAGCGAAACACATGATTTATCTTCAAATCAACGAGAAGTGGAAGGCTTATCTTCGAATCCATGCGAAACGAATAGTTTAGCTTCAAATACTTGTGATCTACATGATTCAGCTTCAACTGCATGCGAAACAAACGAGTTAGCTTCAAATCCATGCGGAACTCATGATGTAGCTCCAAACAATGCGAAGTAGGAGGCTTATTTTCGATTCCATGCGATACAAATGGTTTAGCTTCAAATACTTGTGATATATATGATTTAGCTTCAACAGCATGCGAAACAAACGAGTTAGCTTCAAATCCATGCGAAACACATGATTTAGCATCAAATCAATGCTAAGTAGAAGGCTGATCTTCGAATCCATGCGTAACAAATGGTTTAGCTTCAAATACTTGTGATATACATGATTTAGCTTCAACAGCATGCGAAACAAACGAGTTAGCTTCAAATCCATGCGAAACACATGATTTAGCTTCAAATCAATGCGAATTAGAAGAGTTGACTTCGGTTCCATGCGATACAAATGGTTTAGCTTCAAATATATGTGATGTACATGATTTAGCTTCAAAAGCATGCGAAAAAAACGAGTTAGCTTCAAATCCATGTGAAACACATGATTTAGCATCAAATCAATGCGAAGTGGAAGGCTTGTCTTCGAATCCATGCAAAACAAATGGATCAGATTCATATACATGTGATATACATGATTTAGCTTCAACTGCATGCGAAACAAACGAGTTAGCTTCAAATCCATGCGAAACACATGATTTAGATTAAAATCAATGCGAAGTAGAAGGATTATCTTCGAATCCATGCGAAACAAATGGTTTAGCTTCAAATACTTGTGATATACATGATTTAGCTTCAACTGCATGCGAAACAAACGAGTTAGCTTATAATCCATGCGAAACACATGATTTAGATTCAAATCAATGCGAATTAGAAGGGTTATCTTGGAATCCATGCGAAACGTATGATATAGCTTCAAATACTTGTGATATACATGATTTAGCTTCAACAGCATGCGAAACAAACGAGTAAGCTTCAAATCCATGCGAAACACATGATTTAACATCAAATCAATGCGAAGTAGAAGGCTGATCTTCGAATCCATGCGAAACAAATGGTTTAGCTTCAAATACTTGTGATATACATGATTTAGCTTCAACAGCATGCGAAACAAATGAGTTATATTCAAATCCAAGCGAAACACATGATTTATCTTCAAATCAATGAGAAGTGGAAGGCTTATCTTCGAATCCATGCGAAACGAATAGTTTAGCTTCAAATACTTGTGATCTACATGATTCAGCTTCAACTGCATGCGAAGCAAACGAGTTAGCTTCAAATCCATGCGGAACACATGATGTAGCTCCAAACAATGCGAAGTAGGAGGCTTATTTTCGATTCCATGCGATACAAATGGTTTAGCTTCAAATACTTGTGATATATATGATTTAGCTTCAACAGCATGCGAAACAAACGAGTTAGCTTCAAATCCATGCGAAACACATGAATAAGCATCAAATCAATGCGAAGTAGAAGGCTGATCTTCGAATCCATGCGAAGCAAATGGTTTAGCTTCAAATACTTGTGATATACATGATTTAGCTTCAACAGCATGCGAAACAAACGAGTTAGCTTCAAATCCATGCGAAACACATGATTTAGCTTCAAATCAATGCGAATTAGAAGGGTTATCTTGGAATCCATGCGAAACGTATGATATAGCTTCAAATACTTGTGATATACATGATTTAGCTTCAACAGCATGCGAAACAAACGAGTTAGCTTCAAATCCATGCGAAACACATGATTTAGCATCAAATCAATGCGAAGTAGGAGGCTGATCATCGAATCCATGCGAAGCAAGTGGTTTAGCTTCAAATACTTGTGAGATACATGATTTAGCTTCAACAGCATGCGAAACAAACGAGTTAGCTTCAAAACCGAGCGAAACACATGATTTAGCCTCAAATCAATGCGAAGTAGAAGGCTTAGCATCGAATAAATGCGAAACAAATGGTTTAGCTTCAAATACTTGTGATATATATGATTTAGCTTCAACAGCATGCGAAACAAACGAGTTAGCTTCAAATCCATGCGAAACACATGATTTAGCTTCAAATCAATGCGAAGTAGGAGGCTTATCTTCGATCCCGTGCGATACAAATGGTTTAGCTTCAAATACTTGTGATATACATGATTTAGCTTCAACAGCATGCGAAACAAACGAGTTAGCTTCAAATCCATGCGAAACACATGATTTAGCTTCAAATCAATGCGAATTAGAAGGGTTATCTTGGAATCCATGCGAAACGTATGATATAGCTTCAAATACTTGTGATATACATGATTTAGCTTCAACAGCATGCGAAACAAACGAGTTAGCTTCAAATCCATGCGAAACACATGATTTAGCTTCAAATCAATGCGAAGTAGGAGGCTTATCTTCGATCCCATGCGATACAAATGGTTTAGCTTCAAATACTTGTGATATACATGATTTAGCTTCAACAGCATGCGAAACAAATGAGTTATATTCAAATCCAAGCGAAACACATGATTTATCTTCAAATCTATGCGAATTAGAAGGGTTATCTTGGAATCCATGCGAAACGTATGATATAGCTTCAAATACTTGTGATATACATGATTTAGCTTCAACAGCATGCGAAACAAACGAGTTAGCTTCAAAACCGAGCGAATCACATGATTTAGCCTCAAATCAATGCGAAGTAGAAGGCTTAGCATCGGATAAATGCGAAACAAATGGTTTAGCTTCAAATACTTGTGATAAATATGATTTAGCTTCAACAGCATGCGAAACAAACGAGTTAGCTTCAAATCCATGCGAAACACATGATTTAGCTTCAAATCAATGCGAAGTAGGAGGCTTATCTTCGATCCCATGCGATACAAATGGTTTAGCTTCAAATACTTGTGATATACATGATTTAGCTTCAACAGCATGCGAAACAAACGAGTTAGCTTCAAATCCATGCGAAACACATGATTTAGCATCAACTCAATGCGAAGTAGAAGGCTGATCTTCGAATCCATGCGTAACAAATGGTTTAGCTTCAAATACTTGTGATATATATGATTTAGCTTGAACAGCATGCGAAACAAACGAGTTAGCTTCAAATCCATGCGAAACACATGATTTAGCTTCAAATCAATGCGAATTAGAAGGGTTATCGTGGAATCCATGCGAAACGTATGATATAGCTTCAAATACTTGTGATATACATGATTTAGCTTCAACAGCATGCGAAACAAACGAGTTAGCTTCAAATCCATGCGAAACACATGATTTAGCTTCAAATCAATGCGAATTAGAAGTGTTATCTTCGAATCCATGCGAAACAAATGATATAGCTTCAAATACTTGTGATATACATGATTTAACTTCAACAGCATCCGAAACAAACGAGTTAGATTCAAATCCATGCGAAACACATGATTTAGCTTCAAATCAATGCGAAGAAGTAAGCATATCTTCGAATCCATGCGAAACAAATGGATTAGCTTCTTATACTTGTGATATACATTATTTAGCTTCAACAACATGCGAAATAAACGAGTTAGCTTCAAATCCATGCGAAACACATGATTTAGCTTCAAATCAATGCGAAGTAGGAGGCTTATCTTGGATCCCATGCAATACAAATGGTTTAGCTTCAAATACTTGTGATATACATGATTTAGCTTCAACAGCATGCGAAACAAACGAGTTAGCTTCAAATCCATGCGAAACACATGATTTAGCATCAAATCAATGCAAATTAGAAGTGTTATCTTCGAATCCATGCGAAACAAATGATATAGCTTCAAATACTTGTGATATACATGATTTAACTTCAACAGCATCCGAAACAAACGAGTTAGATTCAAATCCATTCGAAACACATGATTTAGCTTCAAATCAATGCGAAGAAGTAAGCATATCTTCGAATCCATGCGAAACAAATGGATTAGCTTCTTATACTTGTGATATACATTATTTAGCTTCAACAACATGCGAAATAAACGAGTTAGCTTCAAATCCATGCGAAACACATGATTTAGCTTCAAATCAATGCGAATTAGAAGGGTTATCTTGGAATCCATGCGAAACGTATGATATAGCTTCAAATACTTGTGGTATACATGATTTAGCTTCAACAGCATGCGAAACAAACGAGTTAGCTTCAAATCCATGCGAAACACATGATTTAGCTTCAAATCAATGCGAAGTAGGAGGCTTATCTTCGATCCCATGCAATACAAATGGTTTAGCTTCAAATACTTGTGATATACATGATTTAGCTTCAACAGCATGCGAAACAAACGAGTTAGCTTCAAATCCATGCGAAACACATGATTTAGCATCAAATCAATGCGAAGTAGAAGGCTGATCTTCGAATCCATGCGTAACAAATGGTTTAGCTTCAAATACTTGTGATATACATGATTTAGCTTCAACAGCATGCGAAACAAACGAGTAAGCTTCAAATCCATGCGAAACACATGATTTAACATCAAATCAATGCGAAGTAGAAGGCTGATCTTCGAATCCATGCGAAACAAATGGTTTAGCTTCAAATACTTGTGATATACATGATTTAGCTTCAACAGCATGCGAAACAAATGAGTTATATTCAAATCCAAGCGAAACACATGATTTATCTTCAAATCAATGAGAAGTGGAAGGCTTATCTTCGAATCCATGCGAAACGAATAGTTTAGCTTCAAATACTTGTGATCTACATGATTCAGCTTCAACTGCATGCGAAGCAAACGAGTTAGCTTCAAATCCATGCGGAACACATGATGTAGCTCCAAACAATGCGAAGTAGGAGGCTTATTTTCGATTCCATGCGAATACAAATGGTTTAGCTTCAAATACTTGTGATATATATGATTTAGCTTCAACAGCATGCGAAACAAACGAGTTAGCTTCAAATCCATGCGAAACACATGAATAAGCATCAAATCAATGCGAAGTAGAAGGCTGATCTTCGAATCCATGCGAAGCAAATGGTTTAGCTTCAAATACTTGTGATATACATGATTTAGCTTCAACAGCATGCGAAACAAACGAGTTAGCTTCAAATCCATGCGAAACACATGATTTAGCTTCAAATCAATGCGAATTAGAAGGGTTATCTTGGAATCCATGCGAAACGTATGATATAGCTTCAAATACTTGTGATATACATGATTTAGCTTCAACAGCATGCGAAACAAACGAGTTAGCTTCAAATCCATGCGAAACACATGATTTAGCATCAAATCAATGCGAAGTAGGAGGCTGATCATCGAATCCATGCGAAGCAAGTGGTTTAGCTTCAAATACTTGTGAGATACATGATTTAGCTTCAACAGCATGCGAAACAAACGAGTTAGCTTCAAAACCGAGCGAAACACATGATTTAGCCTCAAATCAATGCGAAGTAGAAGGCTTAGCATCGAATAAATGCGAAACAAATGGTTTAGCTTCAAATACTTGTGATATATATGATTTAGCTTCAACAGCATGCGAAACAAACGAGTTAGCTTCAAATCCATGCGAAACACATGATTTAGCTTCAAATCAATGCGAAGTAGGAGGCTTATCTTCGATCCCGTGCGATACAAATGGTTTAGCTTCAAATACTTGTGATATACATGATTTAGCTTCAACAGCATGCGAAACAAACGAGTTAGCTTCAAATCCATGCGAAACACATGATTTAGCTTCAAATCAATGCGAATTAGAAGGGTTATCTTGGAATCCATGCGAAACGTATGATATAGCTTCAAATACTTGTGATATACATGATTTAGCTTCAACAGCATGCGAAACAAACGAGTTAGCTTCAAATCCATGCGAAACACATGATTTAGCTTCAAATCAATGCGAAGTAGGAGGCTTATCTTCGATCCCATGCGATACAAATGGTTTAGCTTCAAATACTTGTGATATACATGATTTAGCTTCAACAGCATGCGAAACAAATGAGTTATATTCAAATCCAAGCGAAACACATGATTTATCTTCAAATCTATGCGAATTAGAAGGGTTATCTTGGAATCCATGCGAAACGTATGATATAGCTTCAAATACTTGTGATATACATGATTTAGCTTCAACAGCATGCGAAACAAACGAGTTAGCTTCAAAACCGAGCGAATCACATGATTTAGCCTCAAATCAATGCGAAGTAGAAGGCTTAGCATCGGATAAATGCGAAACAAATGGTTTAGCTTCAAATACTTGTGATAAATATGATTTAGCTTCAACAGCATGCGAAACAAACGAGTTAGCTTCAAATCCATGCGAAACACATGATTTAGCTTCAAATCAATGCGAAGTAGGAGGCTTATCTTCGATCCCATGCGATACAAATGGTTTAGCTTCAAATACTTGTGATATACATGATTTAGCTTCAACAGCATGCGAAACAAACGAGTTAGCTTCAAATCCATGCGAAACACATGATTTAGCATCAACTCAATGCGAAGTAGAAGGCTGATCTTCGAATCCATGCGTAACAAATGGTTTAGCTTCAAATACTTGTGATATATATGATTTAGCTTGAACAGCATGCGAAACAAACGAGTTAGCTTCAAATCCATGCGAAACACATGATTTAGCTTCAAATCAATGCGAATTAGAAGGGTTATCGTGGAATCCATGCGAAACGTATGATATAGCTTCAAATACTTGTGATATACATGATTTAGCTTCAACAGCATGCGAAACAAACGAGTTAGCTTCAAATCCATGCGAAACACATGATTTAGCTTCAAATCAATGCGAATTAGAAGTGTTATCTTCGAATCCATGCGAAACAAATGATATAGCTTCAAATACTTGTGATATACATGATTTAACTTCAACAGCATCCGAAACAAACGAGTTAGATTCAAATCCATGCGAAACACATGATTTAGCTTCAAATCAATGCGAAGAAGTAAGCATATCTTCGAATCCATGCGAAACAAATGGATTAGCTTCTTATACTTGTGATATACATTATTTAGCTTCAACAACATGCGAAATAAACGAGTTAGCTTCAAATCCATGCGAAACACATGATTTAGCTTCAAATCAATGCGAAGTAGGAGGCTTATCTTGGATCCCATGCAATACAAATGGTTTAGCTTCAAATACTTGTGATATACATGATTTAGCTTCAACAGCATGCGAAACAAACGAGTTAGCTTCAAATCCATGCGAAACACATGATTTAGCATCAAATCAATGCAAATTAGAAGTGTTATCTTCGAATCCATGCGAAACAAATGATATAGCTTCAAATACTTGTGATATACATGATTTAACTTCAACAGCATCCGAAACAAACGAGTTAGATTCAAATCCATTCGAAACACATGATTTAGCTTCAAATCAATGCGAAGAAGTAAGCATATCTTCGAATCCATGCGAAACAAATGGATTAGCTTCTTATACTTGTGATATACATTATTTAGCTTCAACAACATGCGAAATAAACGAGTTAGCTTCAAATCCATGCGAAACACATGATTTAGCTTCAAATCAATGCGAATTAGAAGGGTTATCTTGGAATCCATGCGAAACGTATGATATAGCTTCAAATACTTGTGGTATACATGATTTAGCTTCAACAGCATGCGAAACAAACGAGTTAGCTTCAAATCCATGCGAAACACATGATTTAGCTTCAAATCAATGCGAAGTAGGAGGCTTATCTTCGATCCCATGCAATACAAATGGTTTAGCTTCAAATACTTGAGATATACATGATTTAGCTTCAACAGCATGCGAAACAAACGAGTTAGCTTCAAATCCATGCGAAACACATGATTTAGCATCAAATCAATGCGAAGTAGAAGGCTGATCTTCGAATCCATGCGTAACAAATGGTTTAGCTTCAAATACTTGTGATATACATGATTTAGCTTCAACAGCATGCGAAACAAGTGAGTTATATTCAAATCCAAGCGAAACACATGATTTATCTTCAAATCAACGAGAAGTGGAAGGCTTATCTTCGAATCCATGCGAAACGAATAGTTTAGCTTCAAATACTTGTGATCTACATGATTCAGCTTCAACTGCATGCGAAACAAACGAGTTAGCTTCAAATCCATGCGGAACTCATGATGTAGCTCCAAACAATGCGAAGTAGGAGGCTTATTTTCGATTCCATGCGATACAAATGGTTTAGCTTCAAATACTTGTGATATATATGATTTAGCTTCAACAGCATGCGAAACAAACGAGTTAGCTTCAAATCCATGCGAAACACATGATTTAGCATCAAATCAATGCTAAGTAGAAGGCTGATCTTCGAATCCATGCGTAACAAATGGTTTAGCTTCAAATACTTGTGATATACATGATTTAGCTTCAACAGCATGCGAAACAAACGAGTTAGCTTCAAATCCATGCGAAACACATGATTTAGCTTCAAATCAATGCGAATTAGAAGAGTTGACTTCGGTTCCATGCGATACAAATGGTTTAGCTTCAAATATATGTGATGTACAATGATTTAGCTTCAAAAGCATGCGAAAAAAAACGAGTTAGCTTCAAATCCATGTGAAACACATGATTTAGCATCAAATCAATGCGAAGTGGAAGGCTTGTCTTCGAATCCATGCAAAACAAATGGATCAGATTCATATACATGTGATATACATGATTTAGCTTCAACTGCATGCGAAACAAACGAGTTAGCTTCAAATCCATGCGAAACACATGATTTAGATTAAAATCAATGCGAAGTAGAAAGGATTATCTTCGAATCCATGCGAAACAAATGGTTTAGCTTCAAATACTTGTGATATACATGATTTAGCTTCAACTGCATGCGAAACAAACGAGTTAGCTTATAATCCATGCGAAACACATGATTTAGATTCAAATCAATGCGAATTAGAAGGGTTATCTTGGAATCCATGCGAAACGTATGATATAGCTTCAAATACTTGTGATATACATGATTTAGCTTCAACAGCATGCGAAAACAAACGAGTAAGCTTCCAATCCATGCGAAACACATGATTTAACATCAAATCAATGCGAAGTAGAAGGCTGATCTTCGAATCCATGCGAAACAAATGGTTTAGCTTCAAATACTTGTGATATACATGATTTAGCTTCAACAGCATGCGAAACAAATGAGTTATATTCAAATCCAAGCGAAACACATGATTTATCTTCAAATCAATGAGAAGTGGAAGGCTTATCTTCGAATCCATGCGAAACGAATAGTTTAGCTTCAAATACTTGTGATCTACATGATTCAGCTTCAACTGCATGCGAAGCAAACGAGTTAGCTTCAAATCCATGCGGAACACATGATGTAGCTCCAAACAATGCGAAGTAGGAGGCTTATTTTCGATTCCATGCGATACAAATGGTTTAGCTTCAAATACTTGTGATATATATGATTTAGCTTCAACAGCATGCGAAACAAACGAGTTAGCTTCAAATCCATGCGAAACACATGATTTAGCATCAAATCAATGCTAAGTAGAAGGCTGATCTTCGAATCCATGCGTAACAAATGGTTTAGATTCAAATACTTGTGATATACATGATTTAGCTTCAACAGCATGCGAAACAAACGAGTTAGCTTCAAAACCGAGCGAAAACACATGATTTAGCCTCAAATCAATGTGAAGTAGAAGGCTTAGCTTCGAATAAATGCGAAACAAATGGTTTAGCTTCAAATACTTGTGATATATATGATTTAGCTTCAACAGCATGCGAAACAAACGAGTTAGCTTCAAATCCATGCGAAAAAACCTGATTTAGCTTCAAATCAATGCGAAGTAGAAGGCTTATCTTCGAATCCATGCGAAACAAACGGATTAGCTTCTTATACTTGTGATATACATGATTTAGCTTCAACAGAATGCGAAATAAACGAGTTAGATTCAAATCCATGCGAAACACATGATTTTAGCTTCAAATCATTGCGAAGTAGAAGGCTGATCTTCGAATCCATGCGTAACAAATGGTTTAGCTGCAAATACTTGTGATTACATGATTTAGCTTCAACAGCATGCGAAATAAACGAGTTAGCTTCAAATCCATGCGAAACACATGATTTAGATTCAAATCAATGCGAATTAGAAGGGTTATCTTGGAATCCATGCGAAACGTATGATATAGCTTCTTATACTTGTGATATACATGATTTAGCTTCAACAGCATGCGAATTAAAACGAGTTAGATTCAAATCCATACGAAACACATGATTTAGCTTCAAATCAACGCGAAGTAGAAGGGTTATCTTCGTATCAATGCGAAACAAATGGTTTAGCTGCAAATACTTGTGATATACGTGATTTAGCTTCAACTGCATGCGAAACAAACGAGTTACCTTTAAATCCATGCGAAACACATGATTTAGCATCAAATCAATGCGAAGTAGGAGGCTTATCTTCGATCCCATGCGATACAAATGGTTTAGCTTCAAATACTTGTGATATACATGATTTAGCTTCAACAGCATGCGAAACAAATGAGTTATATTCAAATCCAAGCGAAACACATGATTTATATTCAAATCTATGCGAATTAGGAGGGTTATCTTGGAATCCATGCGAAACGTATGATATAGCTTCAAATACTTGTGATATGCATGATTTAGCTTCAACAGCATGCGAAACAAACGAGTTAGCTTCAAAACCGGGCGAAACACATGATTTAGCCTCAAATCAATGCGAAGTAGAAGGCTTAGCATCGAATAAATGCGAAACAAATGGTTTAGCTTCAAATACTTGTGATATATATGATTTAGCTACAACTGCATGCGAAAAAAAAACGAGTTAGCTTCAAAACCAAGCGAAACACATGATTTAGCCTCAAATCAATGCGAAGTAGAAAGCTTAGCTTCGAATAAATGCGAACCAAATAGTTTAGCTTCAAATACTTGTGATAAGCATGATTTAGCTTCAAGTACTAGCGAAAAAAAACGAGTTAGCTCCAAATCCAAGCGAAACACATGATTTAGCCTCAAAATCAATGCGAATTAGAAGGGTTATCTTCGAATCCATGCGAAACAAATGATATAGCTTCAAATACTTGTGATATACATAATTTAGCTACAACGGCAACCGAAACAAACGAGTTTGAATCAAATCCATGCGAAACACATGATTTAGCTTCAAATCAATGCGAAGTAGAAGGCTTATCTTCGAATCCATGCGAAACAAACGGATTAGCTTCTTATACTTGTGATATACATGATTTAGCTTCAACAGAATGCGAAATAAAACGAGTTAGATTCAAATCCATGCGAAAACAAATGGTTTAGCTTCAAATACTTGTGATATATATGATTTAGCTTCAACAGCATGCGAAACAAACGAGTTAGCTTCAAATCCATGCGAAACACATGATTTAGCTTCAAATCAATGCGAAGTAGGAGGCTTATCTTCGATCCCATGCGATACAAATGGTTTAGCTGCAAATACTTGTGATTACATGATTTAGCTTCAACAGCATGCGAAATAAACGAGTTAGCTTCAAATCCATGCGAAACACATTATTTAGATTCAAATCAATGCGAATTAGAAGGGTTATCTTGGAATCCATGCGAAACGTATGATATAGCTTCAAATACTTGTGATATACATGATTTAGCTTCAACAGCATGCGAAACAAACGAGTTAGCTTCAAAACCGAGCGAAACACATGATTTAGCCTCAAATCAATGCGAAGTAGAAGGCTTAGCATCGAATAAATGCGAAACAAATGGTTTACCTTCAAATACTTGTGATATATATGATTTAGCTTCAACAGCATGCGAAACAAACGAGTTAGCTTCAAATCCATGCGAAACACATGATTTAGCTTCAAATCAATGCGAAGTAGGAGGCTTATCTTCGATCCCATGCGATACATATGGTTTAGCTTCAAATACTTGTGATATACATGATTTAGCTTCAACAGCATGCGAAAACAAACGAGTTAGCTTCAAATCCATGCGAAACACATGATTTAGCATCAACTCAATGCGAAGTAGAAGGCTGATCTTCGAATCCATGCGTAACAAATGGTTTAGCTTCAAATACTTGTGATATATATGATTTAGCTTCAACAGCATGCGAAAACAAAACGAGTTAGCTTCAAATCCATGCGAAACACATGATTTAGCTTCAAATCAATGCGAATTAGAAGGGTTATCTTGGAATCCATGCGAAACGTATGATATAGCTTCAAATACTTGTGATATACATGATTTAGCTTCAACAGCATGCGAAACAAACGAGTTAGCTTCAAATCCATGCGAAACACATGATTTAGCACCAAATCAATGCGAAGTAGGAGGCTGATCATCGAATCCATGCGAAGCAAGTGGTTTAGCTTCAAATACTTGTGATATACATGATTTAGCTTCAACAGCATGCGAAACAAATGAGTTATCTTCAAATCCAAGCGAAACACATGATTTATCTTCAAGTCAATGCGATGTAGAAAGCTTGGCTTCAAAACCATGGGAATCAAATGGTTTAGCTTCAAATACTTGTGATATGCATGATTTAGCTTCAACTACTAGCGAAAAAAAAACGAGTTAGCTTCAAATCCAAGCGAAACACATGATTTAGCTTCAAATCAATGCGAATTAGAAGTGTTATCTTCGAATCCATGCGAAACAAATGATATAGCTTCAAATACTTGTGATATACGTGATTTAACTTCAACAGCATCCGAAACAAACGAGTTAGATTCAAATCCATGCGAAACACATGATTTAGCTTCAAATCAATGCGAATTAGAAGTGTTATCTTGGAATCCATGCGAAACAAATGGTTTAGCTTCAAATACTTGTGATATATATGATTTAGCTTCAACAGCATGCGAAACAAACGAGTTAGCTTCAAATCCATGCGAAAAAACCTGATTTAGCTTCAAATCAATGCGAAGTAGAAGGCTTATCTTCGAATCCATGCGAAACAAACGGATTAGCTTCTTATACTTGTGATATACATGATTTAGCTTCAACAGAATGCGAAATAAACGAGTTAGATTCAAATCCATGCGAAACACATGATTTAGCTTCAAATCAATGCGAAGTAGAAGGCTGATCTTCGAATCCATGCGTAACAAATGGTTTAGCTTCAAATACTTGTGATATACATGATTTAGCTTCAACAGCATGCGAAACAAACGAGTTAGCTTCAAAACCGAGCGAAACACATGATTTAGCCTCAAATCAATGCGAAGTAGAAGGCTTAGCTTCGAATAAATGCGAAACAGATGGTTTAGCTTCAAATAATTGTGATATATATGATTTAGCTTCAACAGCATGCGAAAACAAACGAGTTAGCTTCAAATCCATGCGAAAAAACCTGATTTAGCTTCAAATCAATGCGAAGTAGGAGGCTTATCTTCGATCCCATGCGATACAAATGGTTTAGTTTCAAATACTTGTGATATACATGATTTAGCTTCAACAGCATGCGAAACAAATGAGTTATATTCAAATCGAAGCGAAACGCATGATTTATCTTCAAATCTATGCGAATTAGAAGGGTTATCTTGGAATCCATGCGAAACGTATGATATAGCTTCGAATAATTGTGATATACATGATTTAGCTTCAACAGCATGCGAAACAAACGAGTTAGCTTCAAAACCGAGCGAAACACATGATTTAGCCTCAAATCAATGCGAAGTAGAAGGCTTAGCATCGAATAAATGCGAAACAAATGGTTTAGCTTCAAATACTTGTGATATATATGATTTAGCTTCAACAGCATGCGAAACAAACGAGTTAGCTTCAAATCCATGCGAAACACATGATTTAGCTTCAAATCAATGCGAAGTAGGTGGCTTATCTTCGATCCCATGCGATACAAATGGTTTAGCTTCTAATACTTGTGATATACATGATTTAGCTTCAACAGCATGCGAAACAAACGAGTTAGCTTCAAATCCATGCGAAACACATGATTTAGCATCAACTCAATGCGAAGTAGAAGGCTGATCTTCGAATCCATGCGTAACAAATGGTTTAGCTTCAAATACTTGTGATATATATGATTTAGCTTCAACAGCATGCGAAACAAACGAGTTAGCTTCAAATCCATGCGAAACACATGATTTAGCTTCAAATCAATGCGAATTAGAAGGGTTATCTTGGAATCCATGCGAAAACGTATGATATAGCTTCAAATACTTGTGATATACATGATTTAGCTTCAACAGCATGCGAAACAAACGAGTTAGCTTCAAATCCATGCGAAACACATGATTTAGCACCAAATCAATGCGAAGTAGGAGGCTGATCATCGAATCCATGCGAAGCAAGTGGTTTAGCTTCAAATACTTGTGATATACATGATTTAGCTTCAACAGCATGCGAAACAAATGAGTTATCTTCAAATCCAAGCGAAACACATGATTTATCTTCAAGTCAATGCGATGTAGAAAGCTTGGCTTCAAAACCATGGGAATCAAATGGTTTAGCTTCAAATACTTGTGATATGCATGATTTAGCTTCAACTACTAGCGAAAAAAACGAGTTAGCTTCAAATCCAAGCGAAACACATGATTTAGCTTCAAATCAATGCGAATTAGAAGTGTTATCTTCGAATCCATGCGAAACAAATGATATAGCTTCAAATACTTGTGATATACATGATTTAACTTCAACAGCATCCGAAACAAACGAGTTAGATTCAAATCCATGCGAAACACATGATTTAGCTTCAAATCAATGCGAATTAGAAGGGTTATCTTGGAATCCATGCGAAACGTATGATATAGCTTCAAATACTTGTGATATACATGATTTAGCTTCAACAGCATGCGAAACAAACGAGTTAGCTTCAAAACCGAGCGAAACACATGATTTAGCCTCAAATCAATGTGAAGTAGAAGGCTTAGCTTCGAATAAATGCGAAACAAATGGTTTAGCTTCAAATACTTGTGATATATATGATTTAGCTTCAACAGCATGCGAAACAAACGAGTTAGCTTCAAATCCATGCGAAAAACCTGATTTAGTTTCAAATCAATGCGAAGTAGAAGGCTTATCTTCGAATCCATGCGAAACAAACGGATTAGCTTCTTATACTTGTGATATACATGATTTAGCTTCAACAGCATGCGAAATAAACGAGTTAGATTCAAATCCATGCGAAACACATGATTTAGCTTCAAATAAATGCGAAGTAGAAGGGTTATCTTCGTATCGATGCGAAACAAATGGTTTAGCTGCAAATACTTGTGATATACGTGATTTAGCTTCAACTGTATGCGAAACAAACGAGTTAACTTCGAATCCATGCGAAACGAATAGTTTAGCTTCAAATACTTGTGACATACATGATTCAGCTTCAACTGCATGCGAAACAAACGAGTTACCTTTAAATCCATGCGAAAGACATGATTTAGATTAAAATCAATGCGAAGTAGAAGGCTTATCTTCGAATCCATGCGAAACAAATGGTTTAGCTTCAAATACTTGTGATATACATGATTTAGCTACAACTGCATGCGATACAAACGAGTTAGCTTCAAATCCATGCGAAACACATGATTTAGCTTCAAATCAATGCGAAGTAGGAGGCTTATCTACGATCCCATCCGATACAAATGGTTTAGCTTCAAATACTTGTGATATACATGATTTAGCTTCAACAGCATGCGAAACAAACGAGTTAGCTTAAAAACCGAGCGAAACACATGATTTAGCCTCAAATCAATGCGAAGTAGAAGGCTTAGCATCGAATAAATGCGAAACAAATGGTTTAGCTTCAAATACTTGTGATATATATGATTTAGCTTCAACAGCATGCGAAACAAACGAGTTAGCTTCAAATCCATGCGAAAAACCTGATTTAGCTTCAAAACAATGCGAAGTAGGAGGCTTATCTTCGATCCCATGCGATACAAATGGTTTAGCTTCAAATACTTGTGATATACATGATTTAGCTTCAACAGCATGCGAAACAAACGAGTTAGCTTCAAATCCATGCGAAACACATGATTTAGCATCAACTCAATGCGAAGTAGAAGGCTGATCTTCGAATCCATGCGTAACAAATGGTTTAGCTTCAAATACTTGTGATATATATGATTTAGCTTCAACAGCATGCGAAACAAACGAGTTAGCTTCAAATCCATGCGAAACACATGATTTAGCTTCAAATCAATGCGAATTAGAAGGGTTATCTTGGAATCC
The DNA here is from genome assembly GCF_051020955.1 of Megalopta genalis. Lineage (NCBI taxonomy): Eukaryota > Metazoa > Arthropoda > Insecta > Hymenoptera > Halictidae > Megalopta > Megalopta genalis. Next base: position 67,585 of record NW_027477467.1, read on the forward strand.
ATGCGAAACGTATGATATAGCTTCAAATACTTGTGATATACATGATTTAGCTTCAACAACATGCGAAACAAACGAGTTAGCTTCAAATCCATGCGAAACACGTGATTTAGCACCAAATCAATGCGAAGTAGGAGGCTGATCATCGAATCCATGCGAAGCAAGTGGTTTAGCTTCAAATACTTGTGATATTCATGATTTAGATTCAACAGCATGCGAAACAAATGAGTTATCTTCAAATCCAAGCGAAACACATGATTTATCTTCAAGTCAATGCGATCTAGAAAGCTTGGCTTCAAAACCATGGGAATCAAATGGTTTAGCTTCAAATACTTGTGATATGCATGATTTAGCTTCAACTACTAGCGAAAAAAACGAGTTAGCTTCAAATCCAAGCGAAACACATGACTTAGCTTCAAATCAATGCGAATTAGAAGTGTTATCTTCGAATCCATGCGAAACAAATGATATAGCTTCAAATACTTGTGATATACATGATTTAACTTCAACAGCATCCGAAACAAACGAGTTAGATTCAAATCCATGCGAAACACATGATTTAGCTTCAAATCAATGCGAATTAGAAGGGTTATCTTGGAATCCATGCGAAACGTATGATATAGCTTCAAATACTTGTGATATACATGATTTAGCTTCAACAGCATGCGAAACAAACGAGTTAGCTTCAAAACCGAGCGAAACACATGATTTAGCCTCAAATCAATGTGAAGTAGAAGGCTTACCTTCGAATAAATGCGAAACAAATGGTTTAGCTTCAAATACTTGTGATATATATGATTTAGCTTCAACAGCATGCGAAACAAACGAGTTAGCTTCAAATCCATGCGAAAAACCTGATTTAGCTTCAAATCAATGCGAAGTAGAAGGCTTATCTTCGAATCCATGCGAAACAAACGGATTAGCTTCTTATACTTGTGATATACATGATTTAGCTTCAACAGCATGCGAAATAAACGAGTTAGATTCAAATCCATGCGAAACACATGATTTAGCTTCAAATCAATGCGAAGTAGAAGGGTTATCTTCGTATCGATGCGAAACAAATGGTTTAGCTGCAAATACTTGTGATATACGTGATTTAGCTCCAACTGTATGCGAAACAAACGAGTTAACTTCGAATCCATGCGAAACGAATAGTTTAGCTTCAAATACTTGTGACATACATGATTCAGCTTCAACTGCATGCGAAACAAACGAGTTACCTTTAAATCCATGCGAAAGACATGATTTAGATTAAAATCAATGCGAAGTAGAAGGCTTATCTTCGAATCCATGCGAAACAAATGGTTTAGCTTCAAATACTTGTGATATACATGATTTAGCTACAACTGCATGCGATACAAACGAGTTAGCTTCAAGTCCATGCGAAACACATGATTTAGCTTCAAATCAATGCGAAGTAGGAGGCTTATCTTCGATCCCATCCGATACAAATGGTTTAGCTTCAAATACTTGTGATATACATGATTTAGCTTCAACAGCATGCGAAACAAACGAGTTAGCTTAAAAACCGAGCGAAACACATGATTTAGCCTCAAATCAATGCGAAGTAGAAGGCTTAGCATCGAATTAATGCGAAACAAATGGTTTAGCTTCAAATAATTGTGATATATATGATTTAGCTTCAACAGCATGCGAAACAAACGAGTTAGCTTCAAATCCATGCGAAAAACCTGATTTAGCTTCAAATCAATGCGAAGTAGGAGGCTTATCTTCGATCCCATGCAATACAAATGGTTTAGCTTCAAATACTTGTGATATACATGATTTAGCTTCAATAGCATGCGAAACAAATGAGTTAGCTTCAAATCCATGCGAAACACATGATTTAGCTTCAAATCCATGAGAAACAAACGAGTTAGCTTCAAAACCGAGCGAAACACATGATTTAGCCTCAAATCAATGCGAAGTAGAAGGCTTAGCATCGAATAAATGCGAAACAAATGGTTTAGCTTCAAATACTTGTGATATATATGATTTAGCTACAACTGCATGCGAAAAAACGAGTTAGCTTCAAAACCAAGCGAAACACATGATTTAGCCTCAAATCAATGCGAAGTAGAAGGCTTAGCTTCCAATAAATGCGAACCAAATGGTTTAGCTTCAAATACTTGTGATAAGCATGATTTAGCTTCAACTACTAGCGAAAAAAACGAGTTAGCTCCAAATCCAAGCGAAACACGTGATTTAGCCTCAAATTAATGCGAATTAGAAGGGTTATCTTCGAAACCATGCGAAACAAATGATATAGCTTCAAATACTTGTGATATACATGATTTAGCTTCAACAGCAACCGAAACAAACGAGTTAGAATCAAATCCATGCGAAACACATGATTTAGCTTCAAATCAATGCGAAGTAGAAGGCTTATCTTCGAATCCATGCGAAACAAACGGATTAGCTTCTTATACTTGTGATATACATGATTTAGCTTCAACAGAATGCGAAATAAACGAGTTAGATTCAAATCCATGCGAAACACATGATTTAGCTTCAAATCAATGCGAAGTAGAAGGCTGATCTTCGAATCCATGCGTAACAAATGGTTTAGCTGCAAATACTTGTGATTACATGATTTAGCTTCAACAGCATGCGAAATAAACGAGTTAGCTTCAAATCCATGCGAAACACATTATTTAGATTCCAATCAATGCGAATTAGAAGGGTTATCTTGGAATCCATGCGAAACGTATGATATAGCTTCTTATACTTGTGATATACATGATTTAGCTTCAACAGTATGCGAAATAAACGAGGTAGATTCAAATCCATGCGAAACACATTATTTAGCTTCAAATCAATGCGAAGTAGAAGGGTTATCTTCGTATCGATGCGAAACAAATGGTTTAGCTGCAAATACTTGTGATATACGTGATTTATCTTCAACTGTATGCGAAACAAACGAGTTAACTTCGAATCCATGCGAAACGAATAGTTTAGCTTCAAATACTTGTGATATACATGATTTAGCTACAACTGCATGCGAAAAAAACGAGTTAGCTTCAAAACCAAGCGAAACACATGATTTAGCCTCAAATCAATGCGAAGTAGAAGGCTTAGCTTCGAATAAATGCGAAACAAATGGTTTAGCTTCAAATACTTGTGATATATATGATTTAGCTTCAACAGCATGCGAAACAAACGAGTTAGCTTCAAATCCATGCGAAACAAATGATTTAGCTTCAAATCAATGCGAAGTAGGAGGCTTATCTTCGATCCCATGCGATACACATGGTTTAGCTGCAAATACTTGTGATTACATGATTTAGCTTCAACAGCATGCGATACAAACGAGTTAGCTTCAAGTCCATGCGAAACACATGATTTAGCTTCAAATCAATGCGAAGTAGGAGGCTTATCTTCGATCCCATCCGATACAAATGGTTTAGCTTCAAATACTTGTGATATACATGATTTAGCTTCAACAGCATGCGAAACAAACGAGTTAGCTTAAAAACCGAGCGAAACACATGATTTAGCCTCAAATCAATGCGAAGTAGAAGGCTTAGCATCGAATT